>NW_027526203.1:202910861-202996877 GCF_048455015.1 Haemaphysalis longicornis
TCGCCCTCAATACCTCATTCGTGCCCTTCGTTCGAAATCTTAGCACAAGGGAACGAGTTGTTATGGCAAAAAAAAAAAAAATGTCACGAAAGCGACGTACAATTGCAGCGATCGAAATGAAATGATGTCCTGGCCTCTGTAAACTTGCGGATGTCAATAAACGATTTGTTCTCACTTGCTGCTCACTGTGGTCTGTGCCAGTCAAGGCCATCTGGTCACCTGGCGTAACATCACTTCACTAGCGCGGCGCAAGTAAACACGCGGCCAGCGTGCCAGCCAGGAACCAGCAGGAGCAGCCAAGGCCGGACTCGACGCTCCTTTCGTGCGCGGGAGGAGAGTCGAGTCCGGCCGTGAAGCAGCGAGCCGGCGGCCGCCGTGCGAAGGCAGCCATGTTATTAAGGAGCTCAAGCGGCCTGTGCAAAAAGCATCCGCCATGTTTACAAAGCCGTGTTTACAGCGCCATCAAGCGGGCGTACTGGGTAGTTCACGACGCCGCCACTACGCTTTTTCTGGCACTACAGGCAAAGCTAGACCTTTGCTTCTCTAAAATCCTCCCTATTCTGTGGTCTAGTATGGCCGTTTTCGAGTCACTGAGGACCGTGCGGCATTTCGGAAGCGTAAGTGCCAGTGCAATGGCTAGCTCTTCGGCTTGTGTGGGTGTCTTGCACTGTATGCTTCCAGATGTTTGGAGTATCCCAGTGTCGGATGCGAGGACTTATCTGGTTGTTGGGGGTATTGTGCTATGTCCACGTAGTAGGCGTATGGGTCTTTGACGTACCACTTCGTAAGGGCCGTGGCTTTCGCCGACCGTCTCTCTTGATGAGCCCGTGGGTGCATGTGCTTAGGTAAGGGGGGAGTCCGTAGGCATTGGGTGAGAGTCCGGGGTACCGGAGTTGCTTTCTTTGGAGCCGTTGTAGGTGTATTGAGTCCGATTCTTTGTAGTATTGCTCGCCCTGTCCTGGTCTGGGACAGTCTGTGTTGAAGCTCCTGCTTACGTTGGGGCCGATCCTGCGTTATTTCGGTCGCCTGGCTCCTATTGAAGTTCACACGGACGCTAGCGGAGTGGGCATTGGTGCCGTGCTAGTTCACCGTCATGATGGCCGTGAATACGTTCCTACTTATGCCACTCGTTCGCTGAGCAAAGCCGAGCGTAATTACACGATCACGGAACAAGAGTGCCTGGCAGTCATACTCGTGACGCAACGGTTTCGTTCTTACCTGTACGGCCATAGCTTTACCGTAGTTACGAACCGTCACTCACTGTGCTGGCTTGTGAACCTCCACGACCCCTCAGGCCGTCTTCCACGGTGGGCTTTGCGTCTTCATGAATACAACTTTACGGTCTCCCACAAGAGCTGCCGCGAACATTCTGACGCAGACTGTCTTTCCCGCCTCCAAATGGAAACAACAGACGGCGATTCTGATAACCTCAAAGACTATCTTGCAGCTGTAACAACGGAGTTTCCAGACCTCAGTACATGCAAGAAAGCACAACTACAAGATCCGCGCGTACCATCACTATTCGATTCAGCACGTCACAGTCCAACGCGCAGCTCCTTCTGCGTGCACGACGGGTTACTCTACAAAACGAATTGCTCGTCAACCGGTTCCCGATTGCTTCTTGTTGTTCCTCAAAGGTTACTTACTTCGATTCTCCACGCTATGCACGACGATGCCACTGCGGGCCACATGGGACTTGCTCGGACGCTTCACCGCACGCACTAGCGCTTTTACTGGCCCAAAATGCGTCAGGTGACAGAACGATACGTCGCGAGTTGCCCCGAATGTCAACAGCACAAGACTCCTGCGTCAAGGCCACTTGGCCAACTGCACCCGGCAAACCAACCGCACTCTCCATTCGAGAAAGTTGGTATCGACCTGCTCGGTCCACTCCGACGGTCAGCGCACGGTAACCGTTGGATAATTGTCTGCGTGGACTACCTTTCCCTTTACACACAGACAGCTGAGATCCCATCAGCTACTGCCACCGAGGTTTCAAACTTTCTTTTTCACCGTATTCTGCTCCGGTGCGGCCCGCCTCGCGTCATCATCAGCGACCGTGGGCGCCAATTCACCGCTGATGTTATCGAAGAACTGCTCCGGCATTTTTTCTCGCAGCTTCGGCACTCAACCCCTTACCATCCGCAAACGAACGGCCTCACTGAGCGCACCAATCGGACACCTACCAACGTGATAGCTATGTACGTTGATTCCAGACGCAAAAACTGGGACGCTTCTTCATTACGTAGGCATATAATACCGCCCGCCACGAGACCACAGGATACAGCCCATTCTTCCTCCTTTATGCGCGTCCCCCGCCGAGCACTTTGGACACGATTTTTACGTTTTCTCTTAACGATGACCGCAGTGTAGCCAAGACTCTCTCCCTCGCTGAAGAAGCCCGTCGACTCGCTCGGTTACGTACACTAGCCTCACAAGACCGGTCAGAATTGCGCTACGACAGCTGTCACCAAGACATGTCGCTCAGAAGAGGAGATTCTGTGTGGCTTTTGACACCCCTCGCCGAACGCGGTATGTGTGAGAAGCTGCTGGCACACTACACAGGGCCATTTGTGGTTCTCAGTCGTATTAGCGACGTGAACTACGTCATCTCACGGCTCCTTAGAAATGGCAGACGAAGCAGCGAGTCTCATACAGTTCACGTCGCCCAACTCAAACCCTACTACTCACGCGGCATGCCTTGAGTGTCCCGGAGGGCAACGTCTCCACCGGGGGAGCTGTTACGCTGCCTACTCACGGTCCGCAAGGTCAAGTGACCTAAGGAATTGAGCAACGAATTCAAGCGAAGGTGCTTGAGGTAGACGAGGTTGGTAGCGTTCGCGGCTGCAGTCGGACATACTGAGCTACCCCTTGTTTACTTTGCAATAAAGCGTCGTACCCCGTACGTAACAACATTTGATAATGTATTGAAATACCTTTAACCTTATGTATACTATAAAGAATTCAAACCTCCTGTCTCATGGAGCATAGCTCGCGGGAGAGATGCATTCCAATCGAGATGCGTAGGACAAAGATGGTTTACAGGTCCATCATTTGGGGTACTGCTCTGTTTGGGCTACGATCCCTCGAAGTGAGAATTCATTTAGCCTTGTTAGGGGTGAAGGTTATCCGCTTAGTTAAATTATGATAATTTTCGATAATTTTATTCAACAAATTTACGGTCCTAATGTTAGTGAGGCATTCGCGAAGCAATTCTAATGCGAAATGCCTGTGCACATTTCTGCGAATGTTCCGACGGAAAAAAGATCCATAAAATGACGGGGCTAAATAATAGTGAAGGACCTGTGAAACTACGTCTAACCTTGTTAGAGGGATTTTTTTTTCAAAATCTTGACTGGTGTAAATGTTGGTTGGGGAAATCTTTGGTAACAAACTAGATAACTATCTGGGTTTACGGGACATTGAGTGATTTTTGGAAGCTTGTTTAAGCCTGGTAATATTTTTTAACCTCGTTGATTTTTAAGTTCCTAAAAGCTAATTGCGGCACTTGGAGGAGTAATCCTTAGATGTGAAATTAAATTAAATATCTTGACGGACGTAACCGACATTGAAGGGCACACTAAAACATGCCTATCCCGTCTTAATGAGAGGCGAAATTTGTAAAAATACTGGAGCTGGTGCGAGTAACATTTAGATGCACAAAGCAACATGGTCAAATTTACGCAAGTGCCAAAGAGATATAGGATGACTTTATAAAACATGTTTCAGCCAACGAAATAATTTCGTCTGATTCAGAAATTGTGATATACCTTTACACATATTTGTGTGAGCAACCTCAGGACGCAAAAGGCCGCGCGGTTGTAGCTGTTGCGAAAGTAGGTTGCCACGTTCAAATGTTTCCATGTCTTTGTGGACGAGGAAAGCTGTCTACGACTAGCTTGCTGTGTGTCATTTCCGCCGCACAAGAACATGTTAATACTAAGCCCCAGGGCATCCACACTTTAATATTAGGCGCTTTACATTCCCGCTGAAAACGAATATCTTCCCAGCAACGTGTTTGTGTTTACCAGTGAAGCCGACTTTAAGAGGGCATTGTGTAATGCGCTTTTAATATACTCGACATTTAATAAACGGCCCTAGAGCCCTCCTGCTTTGGCATCACAATGTCTACTAGGCGACTAAAAAAATCTTCCCAGCAACGCGTGCGTGTGTAGTAGTGAACGCGACTTTAAAGGGGTTCTGTGTATGGCAGAGCTGGATTGGACTGGAAAGGACTTTATTCACACAGATCCTGGAGTGGGCAGGGGTTTGTTAGGACCACGACATTGGTCGTGGTTAGGACCGCCCTCCCGACGCGGCCGGTCGTCGCATCTTCTTCGCAATCCTAGTAGGTGCAGGCCCTTTTCCGGAGTCCGCGCTTTTCCAGTGCGGTGAAGACCTGCTCGTTTGCGGTGAAGACCCGCTCTAAAGCAGAACAGCTTGAAGCGTTTATCCGACAATTCCCTCTTTTTGATTTCTGCAAATTTTCCCCCATACACTTAGGGCAGAAGTTCCCCGGAAAAAAAGCTAGTATCTACGTTAGACATGTACATTTTGAACCTACACTCGGCTGAGCAGTGGTTCATAGTCTTCTAGAGATGCAATCTTGGCTACCCCGACCATTAAGATTTTGTTCTCCTATCCTGTATATGGCTATCCACCACAGCCTTTTCACAATCCCGTTGCTCGTCCCGTTTCTAGAGCGAAGCTGGTTGATCGGCCACTGCCTTATGTAGGGGAGCGGGATTTCCACACAACTCTTTGCCAACGTAACGAATTCACCCGCTCGTTTCTGGTGTCACGATGACGACGCGTCTGGGCGTGCATTTACGGAACATTTTCCCTTGGGGCGGTGATTTATGTTGCGTATTCTACAACGCTACTCTCCCGAACTCCTTTCGCGCAGGAAACACGCCGTAGCCATCCCCATTACTGCGAGTACAAATTCTGTAAAGATTAGAACGGCAGGAAGTCTGCCAAAATAAAACCGCAGCCAGAACCTCTATTGTAGATTGTGGCGCTCCGAGCGAGGATTTTTCGGTACACGGGCACATGTGCGCGGGCCCTGGCCAGACGTAATCCCGATCATCACCCCCAGCGTTGTCAAGGAGAGCTGACGACGAGTCAGGATGCGTGGGTGCGTTACGTCACAAGACACTTTTTATTGGTGGTTGAAGTTCAATCGCGATCCCAACCTCCCCTAACCACACCCCCTGAGTCCGGAGCGACGGGTCACTGGTGACTGGTGGACTGGTGATTGGTCGTTGTGAAGGACGGGTGACTGGAAGAAAGGAGACCCTGGAGTGAAGGGTTGTCCTACTAGGAGGAGGTAGGCAGACGATTGATGGGTAATCCTACCGGAGGAAGGGAGGTGACTTCCACGGGCAGTGCTCCGTGGTCACCTGGGCAGACGAACAAGGAATGGGATCGTAAGCAGCATGAGCCAGTTCAGAGACGTCAAATAAACAACTTTTCAGGCAGGCATAAGCACACCAATTGCCGGGGCAATCGTTTTCTCTCGCTCCTACTTCGTACCGTTTACTTTTTACGAGTACTCCAGGAGGAGGATAAATTTACTGTGCATGAACGTCGCACCGAAATCGACTGGGCTCGTGACATATATACTTCTATCACAAACTCTTACTGCGGCCGTCGAAACGGCCGAAAATGCTGCCACAGCCCAGGGGTTTCTGGCTGTCGCCTAGGGACTCAAGTTAAAAACTAAATAAAATTTTAGTCTCTCTCTCTCGGACTGCGTGCGCACACAACGGAATAGGGCACGTCGGTATGACATTTACGCGGGAGTTACGAACAAGGTAAGTTGTTTTAGTGCCGTCTAAACGTCGTTTTTGTGTATTTACTTGCTCAGTGCTTCATTTAGTAGTTCTACTATATCTGACCAGACGGTATGCCGTCTTTGCCTTTTCTATTGCCTTTTCCTAATTATTAGCCTCCACATTGTACATGCGTAGTTTTTCGCTAGCAGTGGTTTTTGTTTTTTGGTATTGTTCATACAAGGCAATAATCCCACTCAAGATGAATATGGCGCTTGCTGCCGCACGAGTAGCTTGAAGCCGCCCGTTTCACTTTGGGTGCAGGCCTGCGTTAGCTTCTTAATTTGCTTGGCTTGTAAGGTTTATTGAAGCCCGAAAACACCTAAAAGCAGAAAAAAAGCTGCTATAAGTGATGTGAACAGGTGGGAAATAAAAACGATCAGTAAAAAAGTGAAAGCGAAATAATGCGAATTTCCTGCCTCCCCCCCCCCCCCCCCCCCCCCCGTTCGGCCCCAGTACAGGCCAACGCGTTCGACGCCACGCGTCGTACCGAAGCGCATTGACGCATGTGCGCACACTACGAACAAAAGTGGAATTTTATGCAGGCTATGAAACTTCGGTCTAGCTGCAACTTGCAAGAGCACATGGACACCATGCATTCGGGGTGTCGATGCAGACATCCGGCGTGAAATGCAGCATGCCGCATCTTGACCCTGCTGCAGCCGGCGCGAGATCTATACTCGGTTACAACTCAAGAACGGCACCACCTCATGTAGTGTATCACCCCGCAAAGCTCCGGACCCGTGACGTCAGTGCGCGCGCGTTTTGAAAGGGGTTTGCTATGAATGCGTGATGTCGTCTGCCTTGTCTCACGCAGTTTGTTTGTCGTCACTGGAGTCGTTTATAAGAATATTAACTCCAAAAAATCACGGGAACCGCTCACGCCATGTCAAAATATTCCCAGTAACGCCCTACTTGCGCCGCACGGAGAAACATCCGGCTACGGTGATAAAGCACAGCGGCAACTTCCGGTGCCGTTCTTAAGTTGTCACCGAGATCCGCAGTACCGAGGCGCCAGACCGGGGAGCTGCACTGGCCTCGCCGTGCCGCGCTAGGGGGCCCCGAAGCGCTACTCCTGCATTAAGAACTGTTTTCGAATACCCTACGAAAACATTTTAATGCATTCGTTGTCATTTTTGAGTAAATATCAGAACAACCTCTAAAAGCTATATACACACGCGAAAAGACACACCACTGTTAGCGTAAGCTAACCGACACGCACTTAGGAATGGCGGACGAACTATCAGTGGAGTTGATATCGGCTCATGTGTTTTCTCGTATGTAGATAGGTGTTATGGACTGTTCTGATCACTAACTAAAAATAGCGGCGGAACGGCTAAAATGTGTTTTTGTTAGTATTAGCTGGCTTTGGCCATCAGAACCACCGATGAATTGGAGACACAAACGGCTCACGTAGCCCTCATGCTAAAAAAAAGGAAGAAAATATATATTAGTTTTTTTTTCAATTGCCTTTTCAATTGTTTTTTCAATTTTTATTTCCAACTCATGTCAATAAACCCCTTTTAACGCATGTTTTTGGCGCACTTTACGTTTTTAATCATCACTAAAATGTTAGGAGCCAAGTCAGTTACGGAACTAATGCAAATCTCTATGTTCTCTTCCCGCTTCCCACGATGGCACGTGGTTGCAGCTCCAATTCCCATTCTAGATATTTTTGTATTTTTGTAGACAAGTTTATTGTATTAGCCTGTGAGTAAGCATTACAGAACAATTGATCCGGCTGGAATCACGTGGCGAACCCTGCCAAATGGGACATTATGGTTTTTGCGAACGTGCTTAGGGTTGATTTGATTTGATTGATTAATTGACTGTAGGACTTAACGGGCCGACGCAACTTAGGCAATGAGGCGCGCCGCAGTGGAGGGTTCCGGATTAATTTTGACCACTTGGGGATCTTGCATGCGTGTTCTGCGTGTTCTCATGCGTGTTCTCATCTGTGTTCATCTGTGCATGCGTGTTCTCATCCTTTCATTTACCGCCGGTGCAGCTACACGGCGCTCCGATACAGTTCGGCCACAGCTCCCGTGCTCCAATTACTTATGACGGCACCTGTACACGGTACTCCGGTTACGCCCGCCATACTTCATGATGACTTCACATACTGTTATACCTCATGCTGGCATATTATTCTTACATTATCACAACACAGTACAAGCCGCCTGTATAAATTTCGAGAAATTCCTCGAAAACGGTACTGTTGGATGATTGGGACAAAAAAGAATTGAATGTCAGGTCGACTTTTCCTGTGGTGAGTGGCAGCGAACGTCCCAAGAGCGTGGCTAAGAGCTAGCTTCTTTGAGATATGGCCAGATGGAAACATCACATACTCTTGAAAAATACAGCCTGCAGAGACAAATAAGAGAGGCTGGCCTTTAGCAGAAACCAAACTCTTCCACCAACGCTTCCCTTCGGTAGTGTGCAAGCTATGGTTCCGTAACTGCGTCCTCCGTGAGACCAGCTGTTTGTTCAAGTGGTAGAAAAAATGAAAGATAATGCGCAGCTTATGGTGGTCAGGAACGCTTATTCTGCCATGTTTTTCCACATTTTGACGCTGTGATATGTAAGCCTATCCTGTGAAATTGTAGAGCTATTCGCGTCGATTAGTGGCGCTTGGTCCGTCTTGCTTCGCTTGAGTTGACACGAAATGGCATTTCTGAGGTTTCATGATATTAAAAAAAAAAAAAAAAACACGTATGAGCTTTCCTGTTTCTCTGTGGCTCGCATAGAGCCCGGGGTGACCGTGACTGAATATATGACCGGATTGAGTTTCTGTGCGTGTGGATAGCGGATATTTTAGTACTCCGCGGTTTTGTTGATTGTCGTTTCTTTTTGTTTAAAGCGTAATTACGCTCACATTGAACGGGCTGTAGACATATTTGCGAAGCATATATATATATCCGTGTACTGCGTCTACTTGTAGGGCGGCTCACATTCACAGAAAACGCACGGGCGGTTTTCAGCTAATGGGTGATCTCATACCTACAACGAAATTTTGCGAGAAGTTTTGCGTTCTAAGCGACACCGCATTCGTTACCACAGGAGGGGATAAGTATTGCGAAGTTAAATGAGCCCGTCACAGTACCGGTACCATCCATTTGATCTATCAGGTCTGAACGAGGCGACGATATACCGTCGACAACATAACTCACCTCTGTCTTTGGAGAGAATTCGATCTGTCAGCCATGACGCTCGCGAAGGCGGCGGGAAATGCGCCAAACCGCGTCCCCGCTGAGCTTTTGTTGGCGTTCGGGCTCCCTGCGAAGCCGCAGTTATATCGTTTTATATGTCATCGATACAGACATGAGCATGACTACTTTCACGAGCCGTAGACGGGAAAAACGAGATAGAAATAAAACGCTGCGCGGAAACCTGTGAACTACTCTGCGGTCGCAGCCCCCGTAGACGCCCCGCAAAAACGGTTCAAGCGGCATTGTTGTCCCGGCGCTCAGGGCCGACAGTCGCTAGGAGGTGCTTCGCGTCCCGACCACCAAGTGCGCCAACATTTCGCCTTCACCATCTCTCCGTGTAAAACTGGGTCTTGTGCACTCACCATCGGTGATGAGGCTGAAGGTGTGATTGGAGCCACTTGGGGCTTGGCCAGGGTGGAAATCTCAGCCAAGGCCGCAACGTCGATGCGCACAGCCAATGTGCGCCGCCTGGCACCCGATCGACGTTGCCTAGATGTCGATGCGGGGGAGGTGGCTGTGCGTATCCTCGCGCCCGATCCGAGGGATCCAGAGGGCGATGTGTCGGCCCTCGCACCAGAACCGAGTGGTGGCTTAGAAGGCGATGTCCTCGCTTGCGATCCAGGAGTCGCTGTGCCGCATCCAGGAGTCGCACCCGGGTCCAGGGACCCAAATGTCGATGTGCTGGTCTGAGAAGTTGGCTTGCGGGTTCCAGAAGCCGATCCGAGGACGACAGCAGATGCCCCGGATGCTCCAGAGTAGACCGACTGGGCAGCTTCCGCGGCCGCGTTGATCGCGTACCAGTCCGCGATGAAAGGTGTAGGTGTCGTAGCTCTCTTTCTGATTCTGTGTTGGGAGGCCAGAGCGCTTCTCGAGGGTCTGCAGTTTAGGACGCAGTTGACGGTCTCGTCCGCGCTGGCCCGGCCGAGCATTACCTGGCCCCTCATTCGTGCAGCCCTGTGGTGCATGCGGAGCCGCATCTCGGCCAACCTATTCGTCACCGCGGCGGAAGGTTCGCCGCCAGCGTCGGGTGGCAAGTTGCCTCCAGTCATCCTTGCTGCCCAAAGCTCTTCGTTCTTCAAGGGTCCCTTGAAGTCGTAGCAGTTGCTCGAGCACAAGGTGGCTGCTGCTGGCGGTGGCTGCTGCTGGCGGTGGCTGCGGAATCCACTCAAGCAATGGCGCCCACACGAGCGCGCGTGAACCCTGGTAGCGTGCAAGTCGTCGTTTTTCTCTACGGCGCAGGGCCTCTGATTGGTGGGAGATCCAGGTTAAGGCACGCGGAACAAGAAAAAAAAGCTTCATATACTAAAAGCAGAGATAATAATTAATATTAAATTCTGCGCTTGCGATTGCGCATGAAAAAAATTAAATTGTAATTGTTCAAGCCTGCTATTTCGCTAAAACTATGCCTTTCGTGCAAACCTTCAACCGTAATTTGGCAAAAGCTGGACACTGTGCTTTCTCACGCGTTTATTGCATGTCCAGAAGCCCGGCCAGACCACAAAGCGGAGAGGTCAGGCGACCGCCTATCCTCGTGCTTGGTGTTTTAATGCAAAGCTTCGTACCTCTACCCCCCAAGGGTCCTTTCGCGACCGTTGGTGTCAACAGAAAACTCCCGCGAACAAATAAAGGAATTTACTGGCACCGCCAGGAATCGAACCTGGAACTAATAGAGCAACCAAGCCAGTGCCCGCTTCCTTACCGACTAAGCTACGAGCCCACGCAAGGACGGGGAAGACAAGTGGTGCACTCACCAAGCACATTTGCGGGGTTAACCTCTGCATTATTGCTGAATGCCCCGCGATAGCGCCACGCCACCTCTCGCGCCGCTGTGCGGTTTCCCCACGGCACGTCTATGCGCATGTGCTAAGAGTAACAAAAATTAAAGGAAGCTCACACCAACGCATGGCATCTCATTTCTAGTACGCCAATGTGCTTAAGCCTGTTGCCTGCAGTGCTCACGTAAAAAAATTACAGCTTCTTGTCGTCCGCCTTCAAGCCAAACGACTCATGAAGGGAAAACATTCAAATACTCCTTGATGGCCAGGCCGTCACGCCAAGGCCCAGCATCAAAATCCTGGGCCTACATTTCCAGGCCAACACCAAGAGTGACGTAATCTTGCAGTGCCTCAAACACAGCGTCATTCAAATCATACAGATGATCAGACGAGTTGCCACCAAGAAGCGAGGCCTCAGGGAATCCGGTACCTTTCGATTATTTCAAGCTTTTGTCCTCTCGATAATCACGTACGTCAACACCCTGTCTTCTTCTCGGCAAGGAGGACATAAAGATGCTTTATATATTGATTAGAAAGGCGGTTGAGCAGGTCATTAGTCTTCGACTAAGTGCGTCCATAGAGAGGCTGCTTAGCACGGGGTTACATAACATGGTGAAAGCTGATAGAGGGCCATCTTTGTAACCAGAATCTCCGACTGAGCAGAACTGTGGCGGGTCGTCGCATCCTTCATCAGATTGGATGGGCAACACAGAGTGTTACTCCGCTTGATGTACTCCCGGACTCTTGGCGACAAGAACTAAAGATTCTCCCTTTGCTTAGAAATATGAACGCCTCACATGACAAGGGTCACCCAAAACCATGGGCTCAAGCGCTAAACACCACCCTCGGTGGGGATCATACAGTTATCCACACAGACGCCTCCCAACATCGACGGCAGCAATACGCCATTGTTGCGGGTACCCCCAGAACGAACCTCCTTGCGTATACTTCCCTCAAGACCCAAGACATGACGGCAGCAGAAGAGGCAGCCATCGCCTTCGCTCTCACTCAACCAGGGGTTGGGAAGGTACTCACCGATTCCCAACAAGCGTACCGGAATTACCAATCGGGTTGGGTGTCCCGACCTGCACTGCGTGGCCTAAAAACCACTCCGCAAACGGTTCCATTCAACTCGTCTCGACACCCACTCACGCTTCCATGGAGGGCAACGAATACGCCCGCCAACAAGCCTGCGTTTTTACCCCCCGTGCTATGGTTTCGCACGATGACAGTCACCAGCTTGTCACGTTCAGGGACATAACCCAACATTATCGCCTTCTGAGACAGACCCTACCTTCGCCTTACCCTGACCTTTCCAGAGTACACCAAACGGATCATACGGATCATACAATCCAGAATCTTTCCCACACCCGACACGTCTTCACTTAATGCACCCGAATCGCTACGACGCTGAACGTAAATTTTCCTAAGTAGTAGCAGCACTCCTCCACATAACCGGCGTGTGCGACTTTAGCCCTGAGCAACCTCCTTTCTTTCCGTCAACCACCCAACAAGAGCAATGGGAGATGCGCTGTCCAGCCCCTCTCTGCGTCCAGATTCAGCTGGTGGACAAAACACAGGCGGCGCGGACTGCATATGTGTTCCAGTGAAGAAGGAACCCCTCCCTTGGGACCACTCTGTTCCGTTCAGAAGTCTGAATATAAGTATTCCTCCTCTTCCTCGTCTCCTCTTCCTCCGATCCCGTCGCCTCCGTCCGCGGGGCAGTGACGGAGAAGTAAGATCGTCTAACACCGGGTTCGAGCTTCCTTTATTTTATAAAAAAAGTGTTTCCCCTCATGGGCTACACCAATACAACTCAACCAAACACCGTTCATGCATCATGTATTGATTTAACCTTACCAAGAATATCTCTTTGAAGTAATAAATGGTGTGGTTAAGTGCATTTCACTTCTCTCCAATTTCACTATTTGTAGGGCGACGTGAGTGAGTTTAAGTAACGTCGCATGGGTAATCGTTTTGGGTGCCGTTTACAGTTTTGCTTTCCAACCACATTGACAGGGTGGATTGACGCGAATTTTTTTGTTGTTGTTAATTACAAGCGGACCTAGCCTTGCATGGTGTGCCGCCAATTGCTTGAGCCGATCAACACCTTTTTAACATTATTTGCGGGAAATCACCAAGACTCTATTAGCTTGTGTCCTTCAAAAACTGGACAACCAGTCCCAAAACGCCTCTCCTTGTAATCCAGTGACCGGTAGGGAATATGACGGGCGTCGTCCAAAGAGGCATTCGGGACGGCTCTCGGTAGTCTATGAAAAAAAAAAAAAAACTGTGCATGTTCGTTCTGTCGCGTGCCGGGGCCACACGTCGGTGATGATGATGGCGGCGGGGTGTTTAGCAGCCTGATAGGTGCACCCACGGGCGGCTCACGCTTCCATGTTGTTGCAGTCGACGTATGCCGGCGGTAATTAACCGGCGCAACCCGGCTCCCACCCGACGCGGTAGCTCATGCCTAAGGCGTTGTGCAGCTGAGCACGAGGATGCGGGTTCAATTTCCTGCCGCGGCACCTGCTTTCCTGATGGAGGCGAAAAGCAAAAACGCGTGTGTGTACGAGATTTCGGCGCACGTTAAAAATCCCCACGTGGTCAAAATTATTCCAGAGGCCTCCACTACGGCGCGCCTCACCGCCCGCGTTGCGTCGGCAACCCGGCTTACGCCACACGCAATTTAATATGTGAATTTTTTTTAGAATTTTCGCACAATAATAAATTGTATAGCCATTGTAATTTCTTCGGAGTGTGTTTATTTTTTCGTGCAGTATATATCCCGCTTGACCGTTTCGAGAAGACGCTGTGACGTGTGCGTAGAAACTGACATGAAGGTGGTATTTTCAGAAGCTAATCTATATGCAAACAAGACGTTAGAGGGAGTAGCGGTTGCCGAAACCGCTTGATTTGCGGGGCGTCCGAATTTTAAATCGGTGTTCTGGTCTGCTACTTCTGTTCTTACAGGCGTTGCAAAGGCGATGGATTGATGCTGAAATGATTTTTAAGTATCTTTTTTAGTGCAAAGGCCCAGAAGGTCGAGGTACCTTTTAGAACCGTTGTGTCTGAATCGGGAACATGGCAATGATGCGTAGCAAAGTTTCTGCAAACCGATCTTAACCTTTAACCCTTGAAGACCCTTTTCTAGTGCGATGTTCTGACGAGATTTTAGAGTACGTTAACACCATTTGTGACAAATGTTCCTATCAGGCCTTCTCTGTTGACTCCAAAGATCTATTTTACTATTTACCCCATGATGCCTTGCTTCAGTGCGTGGAATAAAGCATTGACAGGTTTGGTTCCGTTGCCTTCCAGAATATGTGTTGTGTCCCGGTTCATGGCTTTTAAAAACTTCTGTCTTTTTACCTGAAGTCTACGTTTGTGCAGTTCGAGGGGGTACCTCATATTCAGAAGCAGGGAGTGTGTATAGGCTCCTGTATAGCTCCTGTTTAAAGCGATTTATTTTTGTCATGTTGCGACAGAAGCCTCTCGGAAAGATTAGAAGGAAGCAATGCTGTGCAGGTATATAGATTCGTAGATGATTTCCTAATTGTCGTTAAATGCGAACCTGATGGCCTTGAACACTAGTGCGCGAATTTGCTGAACGTGTTTTGATAATGTCTGCATCCCCTTGACCTAACATACGAACTTCCGGTGGTGAGGCAATTAAGGTATTTTGATATCCGGCTTAAGTTCAACTCTGATTGTGTCTGCTGGTGCTATAAACCGCGTGCCAAAAAAAAACCCTTCTACCTTACAACTCCGCCCATTCGAAAATTGTGAAAAGAGGGATAATCACTAAGTGCTTCAAAAATGCCCTGCAGAAATCCTGCCCGCACCTTACCGCCACAGACTTTTACGGCCAGTTGGAACGCTTGCAGAGCGCTGGCTACCCTGCTTCTGTGCTCGCCTCCGTTGCGGAGGGCGTACTTGGAAGACTGCGTGTGAAGGCTCAGCCTTGCGCAGAGTCTATGACGCGCAGGAAAAAGGTAGCGCTAATCCCTTACCCCCACCGACGATCCCACAACTTCAAAAACGTGGTCCAATGCTCAGACAGGAGAGTGGTGTTTTCTGCTCCACACAAGCTTTTGAAGCTGTGCAGAATGAGCGACCCAGAGGTCATTCGGGGAAAAAGCTGCGGCACGAAGCACAGGGCGGCCTATGTTGAATGCGTAGAAGGGGTTGTCTATAAAATTCCACTTCGTTGCAGAAAAGGTTACGTTGGGCAGACCGGAAGATGTTTAAATGGTAGGTTAAGGGGACATGCCAACAAAGTCAATTACGCATTCGAAAGAAACGTGAGCGATTGGTTTCTAGCCCAGCACTGCTCCACGTGCGGATGTGTGCCTTTCTTCGACAAAACGGTTGTGATAAAAAATGGTCTGACCGTATCGCACGAGAGATCATACACTCTTAATCTGGTTCCATATAAGCTCCAGTTATAAAGGGTGATACACATATTTTATGTGGATCCGAACGAAAAAATAACTGGAACGAGGTATATAGGTGGATCTTATGTGGAACCGCCAACTTGTTTTCTTTGAGTTTGGTGTTTTTATGTGGAACCGAAAAAAATGGGGTCATGCGATGTCGGCGGTTCCGGTTACTGTTCAACTTATGTTCCAGTAAACATTTGTGTAGAGTGCGTTTGTATATTTTTTGCTCGTGTCTTGTCCCACATAACTCGTGCATGGCAGTGAAGTATACACTCTTTCATGTATCAACTGGAACAATGAACCGCATAATATTTGGTGCTTCTTGAACGAAGATGCACTTGCGCGTTTTATATACACGCGCACACTGCATATAAAATTTAACGAACTTCGCCGACTTCTATGAAACTGCCTTGCAGCAGTTAACTTTCATAGTAGGGCTAAGGTGTAGTTTTATTGATGTCCTTTGACAGAAGACGAAAATCCCACTTCTTTGCCAACGCCGTACAAAGCATTAAAAATGTCGAGAGACGGATATCTTAGGGAAAACCCAGGTGTTCTGCGGCACTCAAACCGCTTTCGTGAACATCGTATTTTTCTAATTTGAGGCGTGACGTACAAAATCACCAGTGACTTGAATTTGAGAAGGACTAAACGTCTTCCCTTTCCCCACCTGCTGTTCGGGCGAAGCCATAACTGCTATAGTGCTGAAGAATTCCTGGTGCTTTTGTGAGCACGTTCATAACGAAATACTTGTTGAGGCTATTACATGTTATGCATTTGGTTTACAAAGCTTCACAGAAACGGCAGTTTTTATTCAACGCTCAGTCATCATCTCGCTGTGGTGTAGTACGCGCACAATTTTAAGTGCTTCATAGGAATGCATAAATGGCTACATCCTGCGGTGGAATAGGTACTTAGTCCACGTTACTTATGTTGTGATGGGGTACATACATAATGTTAACCGACTGCGTCACATTTTACACCGCACCCATCATGCTACGCATGCAGTTATACGCCTCGAGATTCGCGATCGCTGCGCCGCCTGCCGCCGCTTCTCCGCGGCGTTTGCGGGATTAGCGCTGCGTGGCTGATAGGTGGTCATGCAGTGTTTTGGTTCCTTTCGATTCCCTTTGCCTTTCTGCGCTCTAAACAACTTGTTTTGGTGACGTCTGTAAGCTAACTGAACGTTTAGGGCACTTAAAAAAAACAGCTGCGTCTTGGAAGAGCGCTCCAGCGCCAACAAGAGCTACCCGGGGAGGCGTTTCTGCGCGCTTCTTGGCCGCTCTTGCGGGCGTCGGCGATGGCAGCAGCATATATCACCGCTGTCACCTTCGAAACCGTCAGCACAAGTTAATTCTATTTATTGTCGCCTCGTTTAGACCTGATATTCTCACTGTAAGAGGTTGGTTCGTTTTGCAGCGCAGACAACAAATGCGACTTTGCTTCGAATATGTACGTCGTAGAAAAATATGTTTCGGGGACGTGATAACCCAATAGCTGACAAAAACTTGTGCCTTTTATGGGAATATAAGCCACAAGAAAATGTTAAGTACACTTAAAGGCTGTGCATTGTCAGATATGTGCCCACTCATGCCTTATAATAAGAACCAAGGTATATGTTAATGAAACCACGGGAAAATGAATGGTCTGCAAGTAAGGAATAAATAGAATAGTCGTACGGGAATGAAAAAAAAAAACAGAGTGCAGCTTCTGAAATGCTAAAGACGTTTGTTTGAGCAAGGTATACTATTCACCAGACCAACTAGATGCGAAAGGCACTGGTATTTCGCAAGATATGGGGGGGGGGGGGGGATGAGGAGGAGGACGCTCAACTATCGTTGTTTACTAATGCGGAGCGAAATCAACGAATGAACGTTTTAGTAATCACACACACAAGCTGCGTGTTCACTTTTCTTTTGTTTTTCGCCTTGAAAAACGGCTGATCACTCGGCGGACTCATTTTTTGAAGAATACAGGCTAGGCAGTTCACAAGCGATACGAGGTGTCGTTGGAAGAGTTGATTGATTGATTGCAGGGTTTAACGCGCCGACGCAACAATAAATGTAACAACGACGCAACAATAAATGTAACACGTGAATCTTTGCGAGCGCTCACCTCGGGACAAGACGACCCAGCATTAAATTTGTCATCGCGTGCTGACTCCGGAGTGTAATTTTGCATTATCCATCGTACTTCTTTGGTACGATGTTTGTGAAATTTATGCCGCATTGGCTTGTCATGGTACTGATCAATATCTGATATGCGATATTGGCAGGCGTAACTTGCGTGCTGTCAGGTATGAGTGCTCCGCTGGATTTTGTAAGTGCACAAAGTCGATTTACATCATAGTGTGTATGGCCGCAACATGACCATCGGAGGAAACACTGCTTACGGAAACACTGTCACTAAATTACAGGGCAGCGGAATTACAATCAGCTGCATGCAAATGCTGGCTTCAGGACGCCGGCCTGGGACGCACGCCCGGCGCTCATATAGATCTCACTAAGATCGCGTCATAAACGTTTATACTCTCGTGAACATACCACGCTTGCAAACAGAGTGCCTGCTCCACGTTATTCGGTATTTCGTACGCGGACAAATGGTAAATCGCTGTCTTGAACGAGCCCCAAAAGCAACGGCGACAGGCGGGAGCGGGCCGGGGACTCCCGCGCCTGCTTTCGAAACGGGCCGCTAGGGGGATTTCAGTGGCGCCCCTACAGGCCGCGCTCGAGGCGTATACAGGGTGTCCCAGCTATCATGCACCAAGATTTTAAAAAAGAGTAATGCCGTAACTCGAAGAAAACCTAGTGGATAATGTTTGCAGTACTGTGGAGAAGCGAACAGCATTTTTTCATTAATGAGACTTAATTAATTAATTGTAATTAATTATCTAACTCGCGAAGTACTGTCCTAATCACTAAAGTGTCAATGAGGCACTTGTAGGTACCCACGAGGGGAATCTATCTGCGGTATTTTCAGCGACGAACTAATTGCGTACACATTTATTCTGACTGATAAAGAAAACCCGCGAAATATGAAAAATACCACGTGACGGCGCATCCGCGCGCATCGTAAAGCAACGCCCTCAAACAGGCTGCCTCTGAGTTAGCCAGAATGAAATAAACAAAAGAAAGAAAAAACAAATCGCCACCGAGTTTGTGCCTTATCTGCACACGCGCCTTATCAAGGTGATGCGCTGTCTCTTCGGGCGGGTAACACCGGAAGCAGTTGCTTTCAATCAGCTTATTTGGGGACGCTGCTTTACAATGCACGCGGATGCGCCGTCACGTGGTATTTTTCATATTTCGCAGGTTTTCTTTATCAGTCAGAATAAATGAGTACGCAATTATTTCGTCGCTGAAAATACCGCAGTTAGATGCCCCTCGTCGATGCCAACAAATGCCTCATTGACACTTCAGTGATTAGAACAGTAATTATCGAGTTAGATAATTAATTACAATTAATTAGTTAAGGCTCATTAACGAAAAAATTAGTCACCGCTTCTTTACAGTACCGCAAACATTATCCACTAGGTTTTCTTCGAGTTACGCCATTACTCTTTTTTTTAAAACTTGGTGCATGATAGCTGGGACACCCTGTATGCTTAGAAATTAGTTTGTGTATTTCGTCTCATCCCGACACAAGCAAAAACGAAAGCCTCTTTGCAGGAGGAGAACGACACGAAACTTGGAGAACTAAATCTACCTCGTGGCATCTGCCTTCCATTCTATATATTAATACTGAAATGGCATTCTTATTTCAAATTATGCGTTGCAGTATCCGGAAAATCCGCAGTGTTACGCTAATGTCATAGTCTAGTCATACTTGTCATAGTAATTCAAGTTCACCGAATGACCTGCCTTCTCCTGCTGGTCCCCCCGTTGCTGTTTTCTGCACTATTGGTGTTCAGGAAGAAAAACTGCTTGAAAACGGGCAGATGTATTATTACTCGCTAATGAGCTATGTCACACTGGATTCACTATACGGAAGTAGTTTTCTATAACGTGGGTATCAAAGAGCGTCGCAGTATATTTTTTTTTGGTATTGGAAAAGCTTAATGTCAAGAGAACGCAGTCAATAAAGCAGCGTCGTTTTGTTTTTGCTGCAACCAACGAAGTAACGCTGTCAACAAAGTTTACGCACACATATCGCACGCGGTCACGGCCCGCGGCGAGAAACAAATTTAGCCCAACTAACGTGTTAAATTGGCTAATATCTGAGCTGTTTGTTCCAGCCCCAAAGCCGCGTAGACGTCCGCTTAGAGGCCTATTCCCATTTACCGAAACAAATAAAGGCAATCAAGGGTGCCGAGTTTGTGATCTCTTCCGCGGACTGGTCACTGGCCACGGCGTGCATCGCCCAAGCCACGGAGGAAAAAAAATTGGCCGCGTATCTGCTCCTTTCGTTGCAAATTTCGCCAAGACGATAGTCTTTATCGACTTTTGCCAAGTAAATACCTCCCTTCGCTTTCCCGCTCACCTCTCATGTTGTTTCTGTTGCGTCGCGCTCCTCCCAAGGTAAAGACGCCAAAGGTTTGCTTAAATCATTTTAAATTTCCCGCGTTTCACTGCTCCAAACCGGGTGTCTGGATGCCAACGCTGCCATACCATAGAGTTTCATACAAATAACTAGAGGGGAAACTGGCTCTAGTGTCAACGCGAACATTGCAGCGGCGCTTACGCTTCAATGGGAATGATGGGTAGTTTTGGAACCGGATTGCGTAGGATCAAAACAGGCTTATGGCTGCGCAAATTGTGTTTTTTGACAAAAAAGCTCTTATTTCCCGGTTCTCCGTTTACAAATTACATGGCGAACAAGAAAGTTAGTGACAAAAAGCTGGTTTTGTACGAAATAAAACGGCGCGTTTAAATTAAAAGCAGACGCGGAGTCGAGGAGGTTTGCGGAGCAGGTTTGCCATTTGCCGCCAATTACAGCAGGACGCAGACTTCTTTATAAAATCTATTTGTAAAAGTTTCGGCGCTTGTCGTTTGTAATACTAAGAAAAGCTTTGTGCTCCTAAAAAGAGAAATCGATTACCTTTGAAGAAGTCATTCTAGTCTGAATTAGTGACATCCATCAAGATGCGTTCCTTTCAGCCGCCGGTGCTGTTGTTCTACGCCGTAGGAGCCGGCGTTCGCACGAAAGGTGTGGCTGTTCCAAGCGATTCGCAACCGTCGTCAGCTTTGACAATACATTGCTCTGCCAAATGAGCTGCGCCGCAACTCTTTATTAGCAGGCAACTTCGCCGCACAGAGCGCCGTCATTTGTGTTTTCGTGCTCGCTATGCGGCAATGCATTGATAACCCACCCAATTCGCAAGTCTGGTTATAAAACATTCCACTCAGGGCAGCGTCAGTGCACGCGAGGCATGCAGTTCAAGGAGAAACGTATTTTTGATCACTCCTCCCAACACCCCGCCTAGGCAAATGCGTTCATGTAAATCCAAAACGAAAACGAAACTGCCTGAAATCCATAGTAAGTTCCACGAGCCATCAAGCGCCAATCCGAATCCACAACTACCCATCACGCCCATTGAGGCGTACGATCGCAGCGCCAGTTTCCCCTCTAGTTATATTGTAAGAAACTCTATGTGCCATACGGCGAACACGCGTGTGAATCGAGGCGCCCTACTTCAACGTTTATAGAACCGCGTTTCCCTAGTCCACGTGCGTCCCAAGCAGAACGTAGAATCTATCTAGTGGAATTTTTCGTAACTCTTGCCGCTTGATTTCTTCAAATGCCGCCAGAAGCTATATGGCGCGGGCGACAGCAGGCGACGGCGGAGTGACATTTTTTTCTTCAGTTGATGAAGTATTTAATCTCGCCAAAATCAAACATGTGCGATTTTTAATAAAGGAACGCTGCAAATATCACTTCTGTATTAATTTGTTGTCTTATATATGCGTAATGTCTTGTTGTTCTTCAACAATATTGACAAGTATGAACATTACACCGGACTTAGACGGGCACATTTAGCTGTGGCTATATAAGACTACTGCGCAAACTTTGTTTTACTTTGGCCGGGTGGCTGAATCGAGTCACAGACAGACAGACGGACGGACAGACAGACATACAAACAGACAGACAGACAGACAGACAGATAGATATACAGACAGACCAAAATTTTAGATGCGACTGCATCTCATTCACTCGCCTTGTCCCTCCATACGGCGTTGTTGTCCGTCCACACCCCTCCCCCTACACTATAAAAAAAATAATAGTTAGCGGCGCCCGGTTTCGATCCCACGACCGTGTGGGCGGAACGCGAGGTACATGGTGCTCTTCCCACTGCGCCACAAAACCGAGACAGAATCAAATGCTACGAACGCGCCTTATATCATTGACTCATTCAAACTACGTCAAGAAGCTACTGATACAACGCATGATTGGGCAATGATTAAAACTTGCAATAAAATAAAAGAAGCTCCCACTTACAGCAACAATGATGGAGTAAAGGTCGTTGCGACAGCGAAGCCCCAAGCATACCACTTAGAGAGATTGACCAAGATTGGCCAATAAAACATAATAATAATCATAAAACATAATAATGATACGCGTTCCCGACACGTTTCACGCGATTTCAGAATCAATCCAACGGAAACACCAAATGAACCCCACGATGCGACGCATCTTTACAGGATTCCCCTTTGCGGGGAGGTGGGCGCAATTTTTCTGGGTTTAATTAGCCCAAGAAAGACTATCGTCTTTAAAAAGTA
Source organism: Haemaphysalis longicornis (assembly GCF_048455015.1). NCBI lineage: Eukaryota > Metazoa > Arthropoda > Arachnida > Ixodida > Ixodidae > Haemaphysalis > Haemaphysalis longicornis. The sequence continues at coordinate 202,932,838 of NW_027526203.1, forward strand.
GGCCGAAACCATTACGAAACGCCGCCACTCCAGTGCGGCATGCCGTGCGCATTCGTTGGCAGCCGCAAGGCAGCGCCGTTGGCGTTGATGCAAGGTATGGTGGGACGGCAACGGGTACAACAAGGATGAGAGAAAAACAGGACTGCATGAACACTTTTAACGACAGCAGCGCCCCTATTTCTCAACGTATACGCAGCTAGTTTTTGTTCTCCCGCATGCAGCGCCACTAGTGGCGTTCTACAGCGGTTTTCTCTATTGCTCGCGTTATGCGTCTGATGTACTAGATTGACTGTCGGTCAGACTGGCGGGAACCGTTACCAGTTTGATTGTGGCGTGAAATTGCAGAGTTCTTCATATCCTCGGACTGTATTTACTGTTCGACGATGTGAAATTTTGCCAGGAGGTGCAAAAAAGGTCAGTGCAGCTTTTTTATGCTCTGGTAACGGTTGTTCATTGACTTGTTCATCACTGCGTCCGATAAACATGCCGCTCGCTGCCTGTTGTTTGTGTGCGACACACACGGGTCGGAGTCGGCTTGACATTTGTGACTGCGTACGTTAGATAGTGCTATTAGAAAGTTGCTGGTGCGCGCATTTCTCGAGACTGCATGTTCCCTTACGGTGAGATGTTGCTTAGTTGTATATTGATGGTTGCTGACGGTCGCAGACGGTTGCAGACGGTTGCAGACGGTTGCAGACGGTCCGCCCGGCAGAAGCAGGGTACCCGACTCATGTTATGGTATCGGTGGCTGAGTGCATGCATACTCAGGAAGTCTCACATGAAAGAACGTGATGATGCGCAAACGCCAACGGAGAGAAGCAAGGTGGCGGTGATACCGTACCTGCATCGCTTGTTCCGTAATCTCAAGAAGATAGTCGCTCGCTCCAACATAAAAGTACTTTTTTCTGCTCCCGAGAAGCTAGGTAAGCTCAGGCGGTTGACAAAGCCTAATAGCTCGGCAAAGCCCTCATGCAAGAGAAAGCACAGGAATAAATTCGTTAAGTGCACTGGGCGTGTCGTGTACCAGATTCCGCTACATTGCGGCAAGCTGTACGTGGGCCAATCGGGCAGGTGCCTCAACGAACGCTTAAAGGAGCACAGCTACAATGTTCGTACTAAGAACGGAGGCTTTCTCGATATGCACTGCAAAAAGTGTGGCTGTTCCCCTCCCCTCTTTGAAAAGTGTGTTGTTTTGGCCAAGCACCGACACCCGCTTACACGCGAAATTTTGGAGGAGAAAACCATCGCTGATTTGGGGGATAACTGCATTTCGAAGCCGCCGGTTGCTCTCGGGGAAAAAGAGTTAGAATTTTTAAGGTCAAACCTGTGAATATCTTGTGCAGAGCGTTTCTCTTTCGCGCATGCGTCTTCTGGTTGCCCTTGCGTGAACTCGGCAACTTCCCATTTGTAAAGTTCTTTCGTTCTTTGTTATCGGTTTTTATCCGTGTACTTGCGTTGTATACTTTTATCGTCTTTTGACAATGTTAAACTTCTCCGCAGTTTTATTTTTTTTTGTTGTGATATTGACTACATCCTGGTTGGTTCAAATGAGGCAAGTTGGCTGATAATGAGCACTATCAATGTGGTGGTTGAGTTTTTTGTGTCATTAAAGTTGGAAGTTAGCGCCCTGTGTGTCGTCGTTTGTGTTCCTGTCCTCGTCTTTGCTGCGCTTCAATACGCCAGCCATATTTATGATTTCCTATGACTGGCCATTTATTTCTTTAAGCTGTAAGTTATATTAAGGCAGTCCCACTACAGCATTCCAGGGAGCACATGATACATTATACAGAGAACATTTTTTGCAGTGAGAAGGTGTGTAAAATTTAATGCCGAAAGGTGATTATATTAATAATATTTGATTAATAAACAAAGCCTCTGAAGAATAAAAAAAAACTTATATTCAGGATACCGAGGCAGCAACATGGGATACTTTCCAGAATCAGGGCAATTTCATTGATTGTCTGTGCTGACATTGTTTAGCGCACTTTCACTTTTAGCAGCACTCCCAGAAAAAACGCAAGAAATCACTGGTTTTAAATCAATTACTGTGTTTTGAAAGGGCCTAAAAAACTCGCTCATTTAAAGCAAGCATGTAAAAAAATTTTCTTGTTTCCTTAAAGGTACATGAGGTGACCAGTAAGTATTCTCGACGCCCGGTTCTTCTGAGAAGGGAATGGCGGCGTGAATATTGTCCGCAAGAAACACATCACGGATTCACCGCCTCCATTGTCACTTCAGGATGTGGTCACTTCTTCGCGGCATATCTCATCTTTTTCATCGTGTCATCAGGTTCTTATGGTTCTTGGAGAGTTCTTAGGACTTGCAGGGAGTTCTTGAAAAGCACGAGAAATTTGACAGTGACCTGGTGTCATTTGAGTTGGAGTCTGTTGAAATACTTTGAAGTGGTCAGCTCTACTTCGGATTTTAAATTATTGGTAGAGGTTAAAGTATCTCTTGAAAGGCATGAAGGAGGTCAGGTGAAAGGCATGAAGGTGGTCAGGTCTGGTGAAGAGGTTTAAGTTACTGGCACATGCAAATTGCATGTCAACTGAACACTGAAGTCATGCCTTGCGTTACGATTTTTCATCATTGGCACAATGCGCAGGCTGCCTTTGAATATATAGTGAGTGTTAATGTAGTTAATGGCACCGCATTGTAACGTCCTTATTATTTAAGTGTAGCTCATGAGGTTTTTGTTTTCGTGGCAGTGCTGCTGCTGATGCTAATCTGCTACACCAGATTAAGAGTGTAGAAGCTGAACTTATTAACAGGTTGGGAGGCGTGTGTGAGCACACAGTCCGTAGCTCTGTCAAAGGCATTAAACTTCCTACGCATGCGCCGCTGATAAACAAGCAGTATAGCGTGGCTACTGCGAATATATGTGTGTGTATTTCTTCAAATAAACTGTTGGTCCCAGCGCTCGTGTGTGTCTAGTTCTCCTCCCTTGTGTCCGTGTGCAAGCTGCGCTGTAGTCCCCTATCCTCAGAAGATCATACGGAGACAACAAACCAGCGGTCCGCTACAAGGATGCTGCCCGGTACCCTCGAATGTCTGCGCATGCCATCAGCGTTGTCAACAACCATGGTACAGAATTCACGTGGGCTCGAATCCCAATCCTGGACACAGAGTCTGCAGAGGAAATCGCCATCGCCTTTGCTGCCACCACGGGCCCAGACTGCCTCACTGTCATCTCAGACTCCAAAAACGCTGTCGCAATTACCAACTAGGTCGTGCTTCTGGTCAAGCCATTCGCATCCTGAACTTTCTACAAAGCCCCCCCCCCCCGACCTCCACATAGTCTGGACCCCAGGCCACGCATCCCTCGAGGGGAATGAAGCGATCCACGCCGCTGCCCGCGAGCATACCTTCCGGGCCTTCCCCTCGTTGGCAGACCTATCGATGACCTTCAGCGATGGCATTACAAGAAGATACACGGATGTCCTCGCCCATTACCGACTGCAGCGCCGCATTTACGCCCAACCACTCCCCCGGATGACCAGAGAGGACGCATTACCCTCAGACAGCTGAAAACTAACTACTCCATGCCATCTACCCAACAACATACACCCTGACGTGTCAACACTGCCGCACACCCAAGACCCTTTGCATATGGTCTGGGAGTGCCGAAAATCACCATCTTTAGCCCCCCTACAAAACCCAACCCTGCAGCAGTGCCCACGCTCTCAAGACCAGCACCGACTGGTGGACAGGGCCCGCCGGGCGCGTATAAGCGTTTCCTAGTCAGTACAGCCAGCCGTCACCTGAGCTTGCTTATGGGGGTTATATCACAGCATAAACGTACCTAAAGCATACAAAACCACCCGAACTGAAATAAATAGCCGCCAAAAAGGGACCTGCAATGGTTGAAAACCACGATGTAGAGAAATATTCAACAGAAATAGCCGAAACCGACCTAAAAAGAGAAAACCCGCAAAAACGTACGAGAAGCAGTAGCTTAGACTGACCAAAAGGCAAAAAAAAAATACCCGGAATACCATTTATAATGCATAAAGATGTCAAATGGATTATATGCGTGATAGCAAATGTTAATATTCAGATATGACAAACCCTTGAAAATGAAAAAAAAGCGGTAACGGGATTTGAACCCGGGTTAGGATGTCTGCTTCGCAGAAGCGGAACTACTACACCACGAGAGAAATTTTTTTTTTCTTTAATACATGGAAATTTTAGAGAGAAGTCAGCCAAGACAATTGACACACAATATAAACACTAACAGACAGCAAAGGGTAAGCACGTCAGTCTAACAAAGGTCGGCACCAATTCAAAACTCAGGCAAGCAAACGCACGCATCCAAAAGATGCAGCCACTCTGGTGGATCACTCTGCGCAACATAAACGCTCCGTACCAACGCCGCCTGTTCCCGAAAAATGACCTTGGTCGGCCTAGGGGGTTCAGCATGCCGATCAGTCATGCGGCACTTCTACAAGCTAAACAAACCTAGGAGCACAAAAACGTCATATGGCACCCGATTAACGTCCTCAAATGGCAAGAAGCGAATGGTGTATGGGGTGATTTCAATGTCCTTTTTTAGTGTCCGTTGCAAAACGTCCCAGAAAAACACTGCGTCACGGCACAGCACAAAACAGTGGTCAATAGTTTCTGGTTGGTTGCACAAGCGGCAATTGTCTGACCAAGGGATCGACATTCCTTTGTCTCGCAGCCATGTTTTAACTGGAAGCGTTTGCGAATGAAGCTTAAAGAAAAACGTTTTGGCATTTGGCGGCACGCACATACGCTTGACACGGTCTAAATGTTTTTTACACCACGAGAGAAAGCGGTTCGGAACGACTAAATTGAGGGCCACATGCACGTGGATATAGCTTCAAACATGCCCCTAGATGGCGCCATGCGTCGCTTGGTTGTGCTGACTAGGAAATACCTATACGCCCGCCGGGCGGCCAGGGACTATGGCTACCTCTACTAAGGAGGCCTTCCACAACGGAACCCATACAGTTGAATAAATTTTTACACCTCCTCCTTGCTACAGCCACTGCAGGAGCCGGGGACTCGGCGGTCGCCCAGAGGAACGCGCGCACGAGCGCACGCAATTTTCTCGCATCTGGGGTTTTTTGTGAGTTTATTATTATTATTATTATTATTATTATTATTATTATTATTATTATTATTATTATTATTATTATTCAGGCCTCTGGCTGTTCCTGGGCACGTAAATAAACATGATTGATTGATTGATTGATTGATTGATTGATTGATTATTATTATTATTATTATGCTAAAGCCACTGCGCCTGCTGAAGACGCTCGGCGGTCGCCGCGAGGAGCTAGCTCACGAGCGTTCGGCATTTTATTGGTATTTTTTCCTGCAACGGCGAACTTCCGGCATGTAGAACGGCTCCTCTGTTAAAACATCTTGCCCAGGGCCTGCAGAGTACAATATTTTGTACGATGGCACAAGTAAAAGGTTATGATATTTGTCTTTATACAACTTTCTACGGAAAATATCACTCAGGTACAGCATTGAAAAGCGGCCGACAAGAATCGCACCGCCAGCCCAGTTTCTCTGAAATATCCGAAAATTCTCCCCTCCATGCTTCATGTTAACAACAGGAACTGCGGGAGCACTTGACCTAAGCGCACCTAGCAAACCATTTTTAAAAAACGACCTTCTGTGTCCCGAAAAAGCAGAAACAGATTCCCTAACTGGCACTCCTGGGGGTCCTTGTCCTGGGGCTCCTTTTCGCTGTGGAGGGCTCGAATGGAGGCAGTGGAGTGCGCTTGGAACCTCAAGCCCGCTTGCAGCCTTTTACAGCAAAAGTCGAATGGGCCGTGAGCGCGATGCGGGCACCAGGATCTTACACAGAGCTCCGCGACTCACTGCAAAAAAGATGCCAAACCCTTCAGCACTTCAGAGAAAAATGCCTCGCTGGCAACAGTTGGGGCATTGCCCTACTAATACGCCATACAGTTAAACTGGGCGTAACGAACCTCTATGTAACGAATTCCTGTATTTAACAAAGTTTTTCAATTCCCCATTGCCACCTCCACTGAAGCCCATGTGTTTGCGAGCTCTATGTAACGAAAGATTGTGGCGGTTAGCCTTGACGTAACGAAGTCGGGAAGCTGATATGTCATTGTTTCTCGCTCTTTTACTCCAAAATCGGCCGGAGAAATGAGCTGGTTTAGCGAATGCCAGAGCTACTGTGGGAAGCAAGCAGCAATGAAAACGTCTGGAATTCCCGACGTTCTAAATTCGTCATGATGGTTATGAGCTTTATGACGAACGGAGCGGCTAGCGCTATCCGGTGGCTAACGTTGCATCCACTTCTGGTTTCGCTTGTGTAGCGTGTCACCACACCAGGTAGCAAATGTAACTGCACTTCACGTATTTTTTTTCTCTCGCACTGCAAACTACCTGGCGTTTGCAGGTGTGAGTGCGGTTTCAGCTCGAGACCTACGTTTCGAGGTGCTAGGCTCTCCTGTCGTCGTGTAGTCGCGCGTCTCCACTGATACCTGTGATATCGGTCTCCCGGGGATGAGTTCTGCCAGAAAAATAAAAGTTGTGTCTTTTCAAGACAAGTGCGCAATTTTGAATTCCGCCTCTTCCGCTGAGAAAGGCAATGTGGGCGCCTGGTGCAGCATCTCAACTAGCACGCCCTTAAGAATTTAGAGTGCGGAAAAGAGAATCAAGTTCTCAAAAAGGCACCCTTTCAGTATAAGTTTATTTCTTCAAACGCGTTCAGGCGCCAAAAAGTGTCAAAAGGCAAAAGCGATACTTATGTTACGTTTGCTACTACGGGGGTGAGTTACCTTGCTTTTTTGGAACGCCGTGTCCTGCCGTGTTTTTTAAGCGCCTACGTGTGAGAGCAGCAACCGCAACTCACGCAGTTTGTCCCTGAGAAATTTCCCCATTAAGGGTGTGTGATGTCTAGCATTTTGACTTCATTTCTGCTGCATTCTAGCGAGCCTTAACTCGAAACCTGCATGTAACGAAAACCTTTATGTAACGAAAAATTGCGAACTTTTGTCAACTTCGTTACGTCCAGGTTTGACTAGAGTTAAACCTGGATGTAACTAAACTCTGTGTAACGAATTTCTGTATTTAACGAAGTTTTTCCATTTCCGATTGCGAGCCCCATGGAAATTCATGTTTTTGCGACCTCTATGTAACGAATGCGGTACGATGGTTAACCTTGATGTAACGAATTCGCTACGCTGATGATGAGCCATTGTTTTTTGCACATTTGTGAAAAATTGGCTGGATAAATGCAATAATTTAACGAATTTTGCTCGCACCGCAAACTACCGTGCGCTTTCACGTGTGAGGGCAGTGTCGGTTAGGCGATCGGCCTACCTGTCGGCGTGTTATTGCGCATGTCCACTATCTGTGGTGTTGGTTCGTCGGTGATGATTTCTGCGGCCAGAAAATGAAAACTTTTGTCTTTCCAAGACAAGCTCGCTGTTTGTTGAATGTCGTCTCCGCGGGGTAGAAAGAAGAGCGTCGCCGCCCGGTAGCGTATCCCAGCAAGCCTCTCTCAACAATTTTGAGTGCGGAAAAGAGCATCGAGTTTGCGACAAGGCGTCCTTTCAGCATACGGTTGGTCCTTGAAACAAGTTATGGCGCCCAAAATGGTCAAAAGCAAAAGTGTTACTTAAGTTAGGTTTGTGAATACGTGGGTGAGTCACCTAGCTCCTTTGGAGTGCCGTGTAATGACTAAGCTCACGGGAAAGCAGCCGGCGGAAATCGCGCAGTTTTTCACAGTGAAATAAATCCTTGAAGGGTGAGTTCACCGTCACTAATGTCTAGCAGTCTGTTTTCGTTTTTGCTTCAATCACGCAAGCCCTAGATAAAAACCTGCATGTAACAGCAACCTGCATGTAGCGAAAAATTGCGAATTTGGGTCAACTTCGTTATATCCAGGTTTAACTCCAACAACGTTTTTATTTACTATATATATGCCCAAAGTTTACACCAACATCCACATTTAAACATGTTACTTTCCCAGCATTCTTTGTTCATTTCTTTCGTTATTATGTTCCTCTGAACGTCACAGTTTCTTACTTGTTCCTTCTTTGTTGCAACTGCCGTCCCACTGTGCTGCGTATTTTGGGATGTAAGTGAAGGATCACCTGAATGTGGTTGGAGTTCATGTGGCTACAGTATCTATCCATACGGTTGTCCATCACTAACTCCAGCGTGCACGTGTATCATGAATATATGTATATCTAGGCAAATCAATATTGTGTTCAAGAACAAAGAAAGCTTGTATATGGGATCGACATAGGCTTCATAACGCAAGGAACCCAGGTACCAGGACGACTAGGTGAAGCGCTTATATTTTTGAAGCCAGTGTTTAGGAGCCTGACACAGCGATGCGCGTTGGCTATAGTCTACGTCGACAAGCAGGGCCCCTACAGTGCTCCGCACTTAATAACACGTGAAGGTGAGGAACAATGGAAGGAGGAACGCATTCAGCAGTAACGATCAGGGAGTCGATGCCGTCGACTTCGGGGTGCGACGTTGCGGCCGTGGGAATTCGGGAGTTAACGGGGGCGAAAACACATTCCACGTGAGCAGCGCTGCTTCTGATTCTACTTGAAAAACTGTGACCGATGCCTCCCGAGGCTCAGGAAGGGTCTACGCTGAGTGGCTGCACTTTCCATTTGACCGCGAACGATGGTAAGGGCGAACTTGTGGAGGATTATCGGTCATATAACTAGAAAAGCCGTCGGCGAGGGAAAAGTGGCTTCGCTCCTTTCTCACTGACTATAGAAATACGCAGTGTCTAGAGTGCCGGGCGAAGGCGCTCCAGCTCAGCGCTCCAGCCATAGTTAGTGTGCTCTTAGACGACATTCGAATTTTTAAGAACGGGCTGACTGCGGCCAGAGCGTCTGCCGTTGTGGTGTGCAAGTTCCTTCTTGGGTTTATTTATTTATTTATTTATTTATTTATTTAATTAAGATACCCTCATGGCCCCAGGGGCATTACTGAAGGGTGTGGGTTGTTCTTACTAAGGGTGGTGGTTTGAGTCGTGCTCTTGCCTCCTGCATTTTGTTGTTTTAATGATAATTGTGATTACTTGGTTTAGTTTTCGGAGTTTAAAATATTTTTTTTCTGTTCGTTAGGTTATCTTAGGTTAGTTTACGTTATGTTGATGGAAGGCGAAGTAATGCCAGGCGCGGCATTTTTTTTATCGAAACGCCGGTGGACGTCGCTTTAGTGGAGTGCTATACGCCTCGAGCGCGGCCTGTAGGGGCGCCACTGAAATCCGCCTAGCGGCCCGTTCCGAAAGCAGGCGCGGGAGTCCGCGCCCCGCTCGCCAGTGCCGCCGCTGCTTTTGCGGCACGTTCACGACTGAGATTTACCGTTTGTGGGCGTTTGAAATTCCTGTTTGTGTGGATCAGTCACTCTATCGCAAATGGGGTGTGTTTACGAGAGTGTAAACGTTTCCGACGCGATCTTAGTGTGGTATTTTCGGTCTGTATAAGCGCCAGGTGTGTGTCACAGGCCAGCGTCACGAAACCGGCGTATGATGGAGCCGATTGTAGTTACACTGACCTGAATTTACTAGCCGTGTCTCCGTAACCACAGGTTCCTCAGATGTTCATGCTACGGCTATACACTACGATTTAAATCGGTTTTGTGCGCTTACATCATCAGCGGAGCACTCATACCTGACAGCACACCAGTTACGTTTGCCAATATTATACCTCAGATATTGATCACCCCCATTTACAAGCCAGTCTGTTAAATTCTGGAATATTCAACAAAAGTACGATGGACAATGCATAATTGTACTCGGGGATCAGCACACGACAGAGTCGTCTTGTCGTGAGGTGCGCGCCCGCAGACCTTCATCTGCTACATATATCCTCTGCGAGCAGCGCGGAGACGGGCTTACAATATAATCCGCGTCCGCGACTAAACGCTTCTTCGAAATATCCGAATATGGCACAGGGAGCCTGCAGAATCAACCAGAAACTGAAATCACAGGGCCTTATCAGATACCATACTCTTCCAACGACACATTTCATCGCTTGTTGAAAAGCCTACCCTTTATACTTCCAAAAATGCGTCCGCCGTACGATCAGCTCTTCGTTGAAGTAGAAAAACAAAAGGAAAGTGAACGGGAGATTTGTGTGTGGGATTACTAAAACGTTCATTGCTTGATTCCGCTCTGCATTTGTACACGGCGTCCCCCTCCCCGCCCCCTCACCGATTTCTCGCGAAATAGCAGTGCATTTCGCGTATAGTTGGTCTAGTGAAACCTACCTGGCTTAAGTTTAGACGAACGTCTTTAGCATGCCAGAAGTTGCACTGTTTTTATTTCATTTCCGTTACAGCTATTATGTTTCTAAATTCCGCATTGGCACAGTATTAATTTTTCTGTGGTTTCATTTCCTTGGTTCTTGCTAATGGCGTGTGTGGGCACATATTTAACGACGCACAGGCTTGGAATATACTTTACATTTTCGCATGGTTTATATTCTTATAAAAGGCATAAGTTATTGTCCGGGATTGGGTAATTACATCCCCCAAAACATATTTTTCTGCGGCGTATATATGCGAAACGAAGCCGCATTCGTTGTTCACGCTGCAAAATGAAGCCAACCTCTCATTGTGCCAGTATCAGGTCTAAGCGAGGCGTCAGTAGAATTCATTTGTGCCTGATGTTTTGGAGGTGACATGGGTGATATGTTGCTGCCGTCGCCGACGCCCGGAAGAGCGGCGACGAAGCGCGCAGAACCGCGTCCCCGGGTAGCTCTTGCAGGCGATCGCGTACTCTACGAAGACGCTGCTGCTTTTTAAGTGACCTAAACGTACTCTTTGCCTATACTCGTCACCATAACAAGTTTTTTTAGGGCGCGGAAAGGCGAAAAGAAGCGAAATAGACCCAAAACACTGCACGAGCCCCTATCAGTCACGCAGTGCAAATCCCGTCAACGCCGCGGAGAAGCGGCGGCAGGCGGCGCAGCGATCGCGAAGCTCGAGGCGTATAGTACCACCGGACGGCACTCTAGATCCAGCCATAGGAATAAAGGCGAAGAAATGAGATTTAAGAAATCACAAATTTGTATTGTACTTTATGTTAGTGGCAATGTGTGTAGAAGAAGCGATTTTTGGACTCAGTATAAAAACATGGAGTGCATTTCCGCTGCTGCGGCAGCTGTGCAATGCATTCATGCTCCGCATGATCCGCGTGCACGTAAGGGCCAGAGACAGCTGCACCTTCGGCAGCACGGTTTATTGGTAGACACGTTTTGTGTGGAAAAATGAGCTCCCGCTTCTAGCCAGCCTCTTGAATTCTATCCGAACTGCTGGATAAGGAATTGCTTTCCGTACTTGAGTTACTTTAACCCCTGCAAAGAAATTTCTGCTTTTGCGACTGTTCGCCGGATGGATAACTCGTCTTCGTCCGCCTAATGCATTTAAAGGGACACTGAAGACAAAACCGAAGTTCGTCTAAATAGAGCGATTCCCATCCGCAGAAAACAAATATGTAACAGTCTCTGGTTCAGTACCTTGAAAAGCCTCGCGTAAATAATAAAAAAATCCAGCTATCAGCCGCCCAGCAGAGATGACGTAAACGGTGACTGAGCAGATGGGCCAAGAGTCACGTGACGAACAACAGAACGAGAAGCGCGCACAAGCTCTGAAAGAAACAACTAAAATCTTTATTTGTCGTTCACTTTCATAGTCATAAACAATTATAAATGCCCCAGTATAATTCACACCGTGCCGACATTCGCGAGCTGCCAAGCCACGATACCGGTGACGGTTGCGTAGGTTATTGCAAGTTCGGCGAAGTCACATGTCAGTTATATCCTTGTTCTCACGTAGCGCTGTCTACCCGAACGAAGTTTCGCGCCCAGGCTAGCAGCGGCAGAAGCTGTGTATGTGTGTGTTGTGTTAGCATTCGGCTTCGCGATGAGCTTCGACGGCGTGCTCGCGCGGGTGGAACTGTGCTTACTATGTTGGAATTATCACTCGCGACGATTCCATTCTGCGCCGGGCATGTAGAGCGTGCGTGAGTTTTTGTAACCTTCTTGGCTTGCGCCGGAGTGAAGGGACTTGTTCGTCCTGTATATCGCGAGAAGCGAGTACTACCCTTACGACGAACAGGGGGCAATCGATCGGCGGTTAATTTCGAGCTTCGGCCTCAAAGCACATGCCGTGACGATGTGTTCATTGAAAACCGTTTCTTTATATCCTTGAATTTCAATAAAATGTGTGCGACAAACCGGGTCTTTTGATTCAGGGCGTTGTGTGCTGCTATGCTTCCAGTAAGGTGCGCACTTAAATAAAACGATACTACTTGTATCACGTTATGCACGTTTTGCATTCCATACTGTCGCCAAGGAATTTATCAGTTGTGGTTTGGGTGCTCGTAAGAGCTCTAGGCACATTTCTGGTAAATGGGCTAATAGGCAATTCGCTTCGCAAAATATTCAACAGATGGCGGAATAAGCGTTTCCATGTCGTGACGGAAAAAATTTAACGTTACATACTGTTACAAGTTAAACTAACAGGTGGCGCCACGTTTTGAAGGCGAGTGCGTCGAAGCGACCTAGTATCCGTCTATCCATAACGAGAATGCAAATCAAACGAGCGCCCCTGTCTTCGTTCTCGCTCCGGTTGCGCTGTCCGCTGGACGTTTTTGCCGCGCGCTACATCACATTGTTTAACCACTATCTCACGTACCATGCGGCACCAAGATTGACGTACAAAGAGTGGCGGGTAATGCAAGTGTTCGGTGGGCAAGCTGTTTTGTCGTATGCGCCGAGTGCGCGACCAGTGACTCGTATTCGCCCCGAGCGCGAACACAGTCGGCCCCTGGCGGCGGCGGGACGAACCGCTCCTAGTGTGGATGGCGCTCTCGCGTCGTCTGCTTTTTCACGTTGCGTGCGGCGCAAGACGCGTGCTGCACACGACAAAACAACCAATATGTGTGCTCGTTTGGCAGTAAGCAATGACATAGTTACCTCTGCTAGCGCATTTCCTCTAGAAGCGCAATAATCAGCGGCTGTTGCGGGTTAATGCGCTGGTTTAATTCCACGAAACATCGCCCTGGTCACCGCTTGAGTGTGAAACGTGTTACAAACATTGCTTCCACGCATTGCACTTTTTGTATTGTTGAGTGCAGTCGTCTGCCGTTTTGGGAACGCCGAAGGGTGCTTTTTGAAGGTGGCGTGGTGATTATTTAACGGATAAAAGTTTAGTACGCGAAACGGGTAAGAAGCGACAAGACCTGTGCATACGCGTGCAAATTCCACACCCTTGTAAAATTGCGCTGTGTCCTTATTGAAAGAAGAAACAAACAAAAACATTTACACTGCACACGACCCGTGCGCTATCGCCCATACATTACCGGACACGTATTTTACACCCGCAAGCGCCTGTGTGATCGTGTCCTTCCCGTACCTTTTCTATAATAAGTACCATTTTTGGACAGTCGTTGTTTAACTGAGGAGAAGGAATAAACATTTATTCAACTGTATCGAGTTGCTAATTTTACGTATTATTTAAAATACGTTTCTATGGATCCGCAAGAGTATTTAGGGGGAATTTTTCGGTAAAATTAAGCAGTTGTGAGTTTGCGTCTGTCATGTGGCATTTCGTGTGTCATTTTCATATATATCATTTTCAAATCCGACATGAATCACCTTGTCCAGAAAGGTGTCTCACTCAGCATAACCAAATGCCTAATATGGTCACATCTTAACCTCTTAAGGTGGACCTAAGTTTAAAGAAAGAGGAGAAAACGCGTAATATAGTCCACGTTGTTGCTCACATATGTGAGGGGTGTGTGCCATGACTCGTTTTTTTTTTTTTAATTTTTCCCCACAATGCTTGCTTTCAATACAATTTTGAAAAAGGCGAGCCACAATTCCTGGACAATACCGGACCAAAGGGGGGGTTAATCAGTTTTGAAAATACGTACTGCTTTTTCACCGCTACAGGACAGGACGCCTAGTGTAGTTTCGATTGTAAGTAATTCTGATAACCATAGTTTGGCTTTTCGCGTTACATGCGTTCTCTTCTCGCTGCTCTTGCAACGTTGGCAGGACCCCCCCCCCCCCCACCCCCCCATAGAGCACTGCACGGGCCTGATTTTAAGGCCCGAGCCCGGCCCGAGCCCGCTTTGTGAAGCCCGAGCCCGACCCGGGCCCGTAACACCGAGCCCGGGCCTGGCCCGAGCCCGGGAATTCATAAGAGAGCCTAGCCCGGGCCCGGCCCGGGCCCGTCGTCTCAAGCCCAGGCCCGGCCCGGGCCCGTCGTCTCAAGCCCAGGCCCGGCCAGGGCCCGTCGTCTCAATCCAAGGCCCGGCCTGGGCCCGTCGCCTCAAGCCCACGCCCAGCCCGGGCACGGTCTATTTTTTTTTTTAGCCTAGAGAGGGCCCGCATGTGTGTGACCAGGCCTGGTCTTAAGCGTTGAAGAAAATTTATTATATTTGGTCGAGTGTCTTCGTAGCGGGAAATCAGACGGAGCATGTAGTCTGTACAAGCACGCCATAAATTGTAACGCAAAAAATAAGGGTTTAAAAGTACACGTAGTTTAGCTCACACCGTCTTCAGTTCACGCCACATGGGCGTAATAATAGCTCGTATTCTTACACGAGAGACACGATCACCTTTGATCACCAGACTTGGCAACTTCATGGGGTTGTTTCGGTCACAAGTTGGTATTAATGAAATTTCTTGCTCTCCATTTGAACCCGCGAGTATGTGCGCGCGTTGAAATATTTTCCCTGGAGTGATTGTTAAGCGGCGGCGCTTCTCTAGCACGTGAGTTTGATTTTCAGCCACGGAAGCCGCATTTAGATTGGTTCGACATTTAAAACACACGTACATAGACACAGGGGCACAGCTCCAGTGTAGCTTAATTAATTCCTTCCCCGCTAGGACATTCCTTGTAACCGTATCTTTGATATGTTATACACCAAAATATAAAATCTTGATGCAGTACATGAAATGTCATTAAAGTTACAGTATAGTGCCCTAGCAAAACACGTTTTTAAAACAATGTGTACAACTAACATCAAGAAGCGCGTAAAAGTATACTCAGAATATTCAATTTTATGCTCTTTTCTACACTTCACGTCGGAACTATTAACGGCCGGGCCTATGAATTCAAGCCCGAGCCCGACCCGGGCCTGTGGCGTCGAGCCCGAGCCCGGCCCGGGCCCGCGGCACTGAGCCCGAGCCCAGCCCGGGCCCGTGGCACTGTGCCCGGGCCCGGCCCGGGCCCGACGATAATCGACTTCGGGCGGCCCGGCCCGGCCCGCGGGCCGGGTCGGGCCCGGGCTTTCGGGCTGGCCCGGGCCCGTGCAGTGCTCTACCCCCCCACACACTTCCCGAAAAAAAAAACTAAATGCACAGAATTTCATTTTTTAACCAATCCTCAAGAATTAAATGCCAAGACAAAGGCGATATTCAGTTTACAAAACAAAGTAGTTACCGGGAACCGTTGCGCTGATTCGCAACGAGAAATAAAAAGGAAATGTTTTACTACATCTGCAACAGCGCAACTTCATTTATTGCCATCTTTAGGGTTCGTAAGCGACCTTATACGCAAGAATGCAAACATCTCGCTGTTGCAGGCACCTGTTAGATTTTAAAAGGAACGCAAATGGTCTACAGAGCAGCCGTAACAGAAAATGTGTGCTCACTGTGAGGTCCCAGAAGCTTGGTATGCACACTGTAAACCTGCTTGTCACTTTGCGAAAACCTAGCTAAACATGAGATGTTGATTGTACTGCGTGCGTTGACAATTCAATTCGCAAGTTCACTTTCGACGAAAGCCGTAAATAAGTGATCCGAAACCGTTATTCATCAAACCTTCCTTCAGAGTCGTTAAAATTTCATTTAAAAGACCCGTTAAAGCGGTTACATTTGTATCTCTGCGCTGATCAAAATTCAGTTTTTATGTTGCCTTTCGAACACACAAAAAATATCGTAAACTCTTAGAAAGAATGTCGGGGCAGGTAGGTGGTGTTACCATTTCAGGGCATCCCACAAATGCAAGAATGCGTCATGCTACCAGTGAAAGCGATTGATATTGCCGTTGTAAACTGAATTTCAGAGATCGAGGCCTCCTGATTTGTTTCTATTTATGCTTTTATTGAAGGCTCAAAGCCATAGTCTGGAAAGATCGAGCTTGCTACGAGCCACAGCGTACAAGTTTATTGTCACAATTACGGCCATTCCGAGATTCCCGATGAGTCGTCGCTTTTTTTGGCGTAGTAATGAAAAGTGACTGCCGCTTCCATGCTATACATTGAACATTGAGGAACCGAACTACAGCATACCACTCTTGTTTGCACCTTTCGTGCGCACGTACGGCGGGAAAAAGGCACGAAGCGCGCCCAGAGTGTGCATTTTTACGGGCCGCTCAGCGGAGCATCCACACTATACTCGGTTACAACTCAAGAACGGCACCACCTCATGTAGTGTATCACTCCGCCAAAGCGCCGGACCTGTGACGTCAGTGCGCGCGCGTTTTGAAAGGGGTTTGCTATGAATGCGTGATATCGTCTGCCTTGTCTCACGCAGTTTGTTTGTCGTCACTGGAGTCGTTTATAAGCATTTTAAACCCAAAAAATCACGGGAACGGCTCACGCCATATTCAAAATATACCCAGTAACGCCCTACTTGCGCAGCGCGGAGAAACATCCGGCTACGGTGATAAGGCACAGCGGCAACTTCCGGTGCCGTTCTTAAGTTGTCACCGAGTATAGCAGCGCGACGCTGTCGCCACCTACATGTCGAGCTCGCGGCGAATACGGGCGCGATGGTTCACTCGGTAGGTTTTAGTTTTCTTCCTAGACCACACCGCTGTCTTACTCGCTTCCGACCACCGTTAACGTCATGCGAAATATCATGAAATGGCGAGAGGAATGAAAGGCGTTTTTCAATTGCCAATTTATCGGCATTTAAAACATCTTTAGCTGCCGAATAAACGCTGAAAGGGCTTCGGGGTGGTTGAACTTTGGTCTGAGCCCAACTTGCAATTTGACCTCAGTGTCCCTTTAATTACAAAGCTATAAGGACATGAATCAATAACTGACTCTTTAGTGAGTGTTCCCCTTCCTACTCTTTAGTGAACAATTTTAATTATGGAATTTCAGGCCCTGCTCCCTGTCAGAACTTGAAGGGGCCATTGAGACAAAATACAAGTTTGGATCATTTAAAAGGCGGCTTTATCCCGACAGCAAGGATACCAATCTCATTGCAAACTTCAAGCGTTTACCCCAGACATCAACAGAGACATGAAGCACTGGTGCTTTCTCGCGATTTCTCCATGAAGTCATGCAATCTTCTTTGTGCTATTTGCGGCCGCCGACCTAAGCCACAGCCAAGTAATATGCGACTGTAGTTCTGTTGATCGCATCACATGAATGCCAGCGTGCAGTTAGCACATTGATAAAAATGTTTTTAGTGCTTGGCCCCCAATACCTCACTCCTGCCCATATCTAGTCACTGCAGCGCGAAATTTGAAGTTCTTGAATATTTGTTTCGTTTTTTTAACAGCGAAGCTGTTTAGCAAACCGTAATTTTTCGTTTCCGCAGTTAAACATACCAAGAAATTGCTGAGCGCGCTCACGTGAGCGCGGGCCTCGCGGTCACCGCCCGGCAGTTAACAAAAGCAACAAAATTCCCGGCGCTCGTGTGTGCGTGCCTCGCGACGACCGCCCAGAGTCCCCTGCGCACGTCTGTCAAGCCAAGTATACCCATTTAGGGAGGGAGGAGGAGCATGTGGGATTTGCCAAGATTGCGGCGACCACATGGCTGTTAGAAAAACAAGAAAATGCCCTGCGCTCGTGTGTGCGTGCCTCGCGGCGACCATCCAGCGTCTCCGACGCACGTTTTTCAAGCCAAGCATACCCACTTAGGAAGATTGGCAGAGATTGGCGAAGAAAAACTTGAGCGTTCGCCGTAATCGTGGCGACACATGCTCGGAACGAGAAAGACATGTCTTAGCGTACGCCCCTCCAAGAGGTGATGGCCAATGTTTATCACTTCCAAAAAAATTAAATCAGCTCACACTTATAGCAACAATGATGGAGTAGAGGTCGTTGCAGCAGTGAAGAAGAAGCAAATCGGCTACAATCGTGGAGTTAAACCTTCGTGATGGTCGTGAAGATTGCGCACAGTTTCGCTACCTTGAAATCTTACGCGTTAGTGTGAGCTCCCTTCATTTTTTCTTTGGTGTGAAACGTCTTCCGTGACTATATAGAATGGACCTAAGAGATTTTCCAAAGGCCGGTTCTTTCAATGGGAACAAAGTTCCATTTTGTCTTCATGGCCCCTAAAGTTAGACTGGTTAAGAAATGTTGCGCATCCCCTGCGACAGTTTAGGGAACATTTGTCCTCGGAGTATACCCCTGGCTCTGCGGCGGTCCGTAGAGTCATTCGTTACCCTGCATCAGCCTCGTGCATCGGAAGCGAAGAATAGGACGCTGAGTATGGGGTTGCCTCGACTTTTGCGGCTACTGTTTCCGAATAAACTACGTTTCATGTGAACATTACAGGACCTCGTCCCAATAAGCATGCCAAGTGTATAGTTATCTGGTTTAGGCTGATTGCTTATGCCCTGTTGCATTTGATGGGACAACATCGCGATGAGGGTGGATGGGGTAACTCTGCCTGGGGAAGTGTTTGTGGAAAGGCAGTTGGATAGACGAAAGAAATTTATTATGTTGGAAGAAGACTGACTCCGTTTATTTGGGTGCGAAAGGAGCGGTGCAGTGGCGGCAAGACCATGGGCTGAGGAAGATGCCTACACCCACACGCGTCCGTCCCGCACACGGAGAGTTGGAAGAGCTAAAGTAGAGTTGGTGTCACACCCTGCGTTGGTGAGATCCATTGCGAGAAGGTGTGTTGAGATACACACTTCTGGCGTACTATAGGGAGTTCTGGAAAATACCAAAGGAGACGAGGAGGATGTGGGGTACACAGGAAAGGCTTACAAGAACCACGAAACGTACATCCGGTCACACCAATACGAAAGCTGCAAATGTCCGCAAGCACAAGCCGCATGCCGAGTGATTCTAGGGGAAGGTGCGATTTGTGGTGTCGACCCCGATGCATTGACTTCAACTGCTTTCGTCCGCAAGCAGTGGGAGCAGCGCTACGCCGTAGAACGATTCGTCTGAGTACTTCTCCCTGGTCGCCATCAGGCTACTCACCCGCTGTAGGACCAGAAAGCTGTTCATTCTCTGCTGCAGTGCCCGCAGCCCCCCATCGTCGTAGCCGCTGCGCTGATAGAGCTTCGCATCCCAGGAGAGCCCCTTCATGCGCAGGGCCTGCAGGAGGGCTGCGGCAGCCATCTTGGACTCCTTCCGGTCCACCAAGCTGTAGTCCAGCAGAGAGATTTCCAGAATGTAGCGAGCGAGCGTCAGCGTCTTCAGGCGCACCTGGCCGCCCCGAGCATACCAGTTGAGGTAATGGTACGACAGAGGCGCGCCGATCTCGCCTGTTAGCGTCTGGAACACTTTGATCTCCATGGCTACCAGCTCTTTGTGGTTGTACGCCTCCTCGCAAATAGACAGTAAGTCTACAACAGAAGGCGCTGTCTCGTCGTCATATTTGGTGGCGATGGAGATCGCTGAGCGCCCAACAGCGGCAGGGCGCCCCTTGGGCAGTGTCCCACGGATAGGTACCGGTCCATGATTTCCACCGCCAGGCATAGGTCGGCAAACTCACTCATGAGTGCACTCACACACCCCCCACTCACCACTCACGAGTGAGTGGTGAGTGAGCCTCACCGTCGTTTTGGCCTGGTGAGTGCGAGTGCGAGTGAGTGCGAGTGCCCCTCACGGTGAGCCCCGTTCACCACTCGCGAGTGCGAGTTCCACTCGTTGCGAGGCACGCTCAGCACTCGCGAGTGCGAAAGCCACTCGCGTTGAACTCCACTCACCACTCGCGAGTGAGAGTTGCACTCGCGGTGAACCCCACTCACCACTCGCGGGTGCGAGTTGCACTCGCGGTGAGCCCCACTCACCACTCGCGAGTGAGAGTTCCACTTGTGGCGAGCCCCGCGCACCACTCGCGAGGGCGAGTTCCACTCGCGGTGAGTCCCACTCACCACTCGCGAGTGCGAGTTCCACTCGAGGCGAGTTCCGCTCACCACTCATGAGTGGCGAGTGAACGCGCGCTTCTTGCGCGATGTGCGGGGCTTACTGCGGTGAGCATCACTCGCTGTTGGCATTCGTCGCAGGAGCCGCATGCTGTGGTAATTGCTGCTGGCGATATCCACTCGTACGCACAGTCACTAGTTAATGGAACGACTGCCTTTAGCTTCGGGAATATGTGGCTACTCCCCTTTATAATTAAGGCACCGTGGAACCAACTCTCCAGTGTCCTGTTGATTGGGGAATACGATTTAGATGGACGTCTGACGCCATAATGCACTGATACTCTCGCTGTCATGACTCATTGAGAGGCTGTTGCGCGCACTATCGCCGAATGATGTTTCTGGCTCGCAGCGTTTTGTGTTGGAATTAGTGTCGGTAACGTCGTTGCAATAAAGCGATTGCACTTGCCTACCGCTGAGCGCTGCGATGGTGGCATTAGGAAGCACCGTGGTCTAGTGCCGTAGTACTTGGTGTACATAATTGGCCGGCTTGCTGCAGCTGTGAAATGGCCGGCTGTTCTGAATCGCACATTGTGAGTGCCCGTAATCGTTTGAAAACGTATCGCAGATTTTCAGATTCGCGTATCAGGATTCGGATGTGCGAGTTGCGTGTTGTGGAAGCAGTAGCTTATTTTCGAGGTCTTGGCGTATTAAACTTATCAGTATTCGTCATTACTTGTTAATGCGGCGCTCTGTTAATGATACTCGCTTCACGCGGACTTCGTCGTCGTCCGCGTGCCGATGGCGTAGGGGTACTGTGACCCCTGAGTGGTGTGACGAATAGTAAGCGTTCTCGGCAGTCGGATAGCGTAATTTGTGAGTGGGTGAGTGAGTGAATGAGCACGTGCGTGTGCGTGTTCACGTGAGTGCGTGTGCGTGTTCACGTGAGTGCGTCTGCATGCGTGTGCGCGTGCGTGCGAGTTCGTATGTGTGAGCGTGCGCGCGAGTGTTCAAGTGCGTTGGTGTGTGTGTGCGTGCAAGTGCGTTTGTGTGCTTGTGCGCGGTATGTGTTCGTGTGTCTTGCGTGCGTGTTCGTGCATGTGTGTGTGCGTGCGTGCGTGCGTGCGTCTGCATGCGTGCGCTTGTGTGCGTGCGAGCGTGCGTGCGTGTGCGTACGTGTGCGTGTGTGTATCCGATGACTTATTCTCCCCGTTATTTCGTATAAACATTCGACGTGAACTTGTCTCTGTGCCCGGGGCGGGTGCATGACGGTGTAGGATGAAGCTGCGGTTTTACTCTGCGGCAGGCTGGTGCTGTTTAGGGAGGGGGACGGAAGGGAGGCGGGCGCAGGCAACTCGTCTCCATGAGGACGACCGCGCTAAAGTCAGGCGGCGCCGATTTGGCGCGACCACGCGGCGCCGCCTCTCTCCATTGCCTTGCCTCTGCCAAGCGCTCAAGGCAAAAGCGCTCCAGTAGCCTTCCCTCACCTTGCTTGCCGTTTTCAATTTTTTCGTGGCGGTGTTTTGCTGAACATTCTCGCTATGTGCCCTTTTCACCTCGGATTACTCTTGAAATAAACCGTTTGGAGTGTTTTCCAGAGCGAATTCACTGCGCAATTTTAGTGGCGCGGATATCGCGCTTCGAGATAGAAATATTTGTGAGTGAAACTTAAGCGCAAACAGACACAGGGACGAGAAAGGGAAACGACACCAGCGCTTTTCTGTGTTACCTAACCTCGACCTCACTAATACCGCCGCGTTGGCCCCCATCATCGCCTTGTGTGAGTGCAAAGCGCGGGTCTATGGCTGGTACCTCAGAAGACGACTCTGCCCACCAGAGGTTCGGAGCCTCTTCGACTTCCTGCCCCCTTCGGACTCTCATTCGACAAGGGTGTGCAAGTTGGTTCGAGCAGAGGGCAGGAGACATGAGAGGCACTTCAGAGACTGTCTCAAAGTGGCCGGCGCGTCCCTTTCTACGGGGAAGCTGAATGTGGGCTTGTTTCGCAAATGGGACTGACCGAACTCGTCTGGAACACTGTCCGTCCAAGGCTGCCAGTCGTCAAAAGGAATGCGCCTCCCGAAGGTAAACTGGTGCTAGGAAGCGTCTCTTTGGACGCTCGTGAGGAAAGTGTGTTAAAGCTTGGACCAAAGTTTTGATGGAATACTCCATTGAAGACTGTTGAACAGCTGGCTCTGGCGTGGAGTGTTGCGAAAGCTGTGGCAGAGGCGGAAAGGGATCATTTTGTCGGTGAAAGTGTTCACGCGGTTGCCAGGCGCGGCACTGCCGGTAGAAGGGAGGCTTCATTGAGCTCGATCTCTAGTCGTTTGGTAGCTAAAGGCGCCCGTCTTCTCGAGTCGGATAAGGAAGGCCATTTTGTTGTCCTCGGGCAGTCCACGTTCGCGGAAAGGGCAGTGGCAGCGGTGCGTAAGAATTTCAACGAGGTACGTGCCAGTGGGATAACAGCCAGAGACCGGGCCCTGGACATGTGTACTTCGCGGAATCTGGATAGCCTAGCCACGGCTATTAAGAAGGAGAAGGAACACACGTTGAAGATGTTTTTTGCGGCAAAAACCCTCAAGCCGGGGGTATCATATTGTTCTATCGTTTCGGATCGAGGGTCGTGGCAGGTGGCTGTTTCCGGTTTTTTACACAAGCATTTAAAATTGACCATCATTGATCCGTTTTCAGTGCGGAACTCTGAGGCGGTGGTGGAGTATCTGGTGGAGTGGAGTATCTCACGGCCGAGGTTCCCGTTGACGGCACCTTGAAATTTCTTGACCTCGAGCTCCGTTTCTCGTGGCATCATACATGCTGGATGTACGCGCCCCGTTCTAGTAAGCCGGTCTTGAACATTGCTTTCTTTCATTCGAAGCTAGTTAAGAACGGGATAGCCCACACGTGCCTTAAATCCGCAGTCAACAAGTCTTGTTATCATTTGGCGCAACAGAGCTTCAAAGCGCAAATAGTTAGGCTGGAGAACGCTCGCTTTCCCCTCTCCGTGCTCCAGGCGATCTGTCAGCGTCTTGTGAAGCAGTTGAATAGGTTCGCACATCAGATAACAGATACTGATCAGAGTAAAAAAGTGGCGGTCATCCCCCCATGTACATGCGCTGTCGACTGACAGATTCGGGGTTAAGGTGGTTTTCTCGGCCAGGAACAAGCTAGGCAGATTATGCAGCATGGTGAGCAGCAGGCTCGATTCCCGAGACAATATTCCTCCACGTGGCTGTTTGATAAAACACAGACTCCAATTTGTTCGGTGTATGACCAATGTTGTGTACTGCATTCCAATGTCCTGTGGCCGGGTGTACGTCGGCCAGACCGGCCACTGTCTCAATGTACGCTTGAGGGAGCATCAGATAAACAGGAGCGCCGACTTCGCTCTCTCCGGCGGGGCGAGCGCGCACTTTCATACGGCCTGCGCACCCAACAAGGAAACGATACAGCAGATTCTTGACAGAGTGAGGGCGCTTTGAACCAACCCTCTACCCTCCCAACCCTCTTTTTTCTTAGTCGACGCATCGCCTCTGGCCGAGCGAGCCGACAACGCTTGCCGCACGTGTTTTGGATCTGCCGCGGAATATCACCGGTACCAATGAAAGCCTTCGTTGCTATATCTCACAAAAAAAAAAAAAAGACTCGTTGTGCACTTCAGTTGCATGATTAAGAGTTTTAGCTGTATGTTTTTGACAGTGCGCTCGCTGCCAGCGATCCGCTCAGCCCGACCGGAGCGTGAGCAGCAGAAATACATTTAGCTAAGCGATAACCGTATCTCCCTCGGCGGGAATTCATTCGCGTCACTGGTCGCGCCCTGTGCGCGTGCAAACCAAGGCATCATCCGAAAGGAAAAATAAGAACTGATATTTCAGTCACGGAAAATGCCGCGTTTATTGCCTGCCTCACCATTTTCATACAGTCGCTGATAAGATATATAGGCCTCGCATATTTTCTTCATGTGCCGTGAGTTAAAATGTTTCTTTCGATTTTTTGATTAGGCGCTTCCGAGTGACAATGTTAGGCTGTTTGACCCTATTAGACCAAGAATTCAGAAGAGGGGAAGGAGTCGCCTATTTTAACGGCGCACATGTAAATTTACACGGACAGGTATCACCTGTAGCCACGGCAGGGCTAGGGCAGTGGCAAATGCGCGTGCGCTGCCGTTCTACCCCGCCCATGCTATAGGGCTGTAGGTCAAGCGGCGAGGGTTGGTCCGCAGCGCCACGAACTAGCGGCGGTGAAAGGTGGGAACTATACCCGAAGCACAGGCCGAAGCGCAGGCCGTATGAAAGTGCGCGCCCGCCTCTCCTCCTGCCCGGCCGTGCCTTAATGTCCATCACTCGCGGAGCACATGGTAGATGGCGCAGCAAATGGGCGGCCGGCTAAGCGGCCGCCGTTCCCCGAGCGCCGGCGGGCACGTTGGCGGAACGCATTCCATCGGCTCTGTCCTCTGCTTCAGCAACGGTAGTTTAGGGCACGGACTGCTTTGGGCCTGCTTTGGCGCCGCTTCGCGTTCATTGCGGGCATCCTTCGCACAGTTGATTAACTTGTTCGACAGCATCATCTGGGTAACCCGGACTTGAAGGAATTGAGTGGCCGTACGGCAAAGATACGTTAAGCATTGGTTTGCATGGCGGGAAAACAAAATGTACAGACCACATACAAACATATGGCTGCTATACAAACACTACCTTTTGCGCAGTGCTTGCCGAAAATGTGGCTCCATTTTGTAAATTTGAGAATACCAATTCGGCTGTGTTTTAACAGGTTTTACAAAATGCGAAAGGAGCAACTGGTTCTTATCACTAGCGATTATAAAAGTTCCCTCAGCTTTCTCGCAGTTCTCCAACTTACGTCCAAAACAGAGTGTGCTTAGAACACGGGCCGGCACTTACACGCTCATCAGAAAAGAACAGAAATGCGATAACATCACCCGCGACTGCCCGCGACGTAGCAATCTGCTCAAGATCAAGTTCCTGACTATGTGATCTTTTCACAAGCCTTCATTTCGCGATATTTGAATTCGTCCGGACCCTATATATATGTGGTGATGACTCGCCGAAAAAAAAAAAGGTTTAACGAGCCGGTTGTTTTGCTGGTCAGCCGCCTAAAGAAAAAAAAAAAACGCCGGGAACCCTGGTAGGTCAAAAAATTGCAGCCATACAAATCGCAGCATTTTATTTGGAGTCCGCGGTGGTATCGACGAGATAACATGACCGTAGAGCGACAGTGAACATCGGGAGGTAAGTTGCGGCATGAGTTACAATGAAGATTGCGTTTGATATTCTTGGGTTCCTTAGCAAGCTGACAGTGTTTTTTGCATACTTGATACAACAGGGCAGCCGTCCCATTCAGTCATTGGCACAGAAATGTGCATCATTGCCGTTTGCTGATGGAGGCTCCGAGCGACCCTTGTAAGCGTCGTTCGTGCGCAGAAGCAGCATAAATAATTAAGCACGCGGCCGGAGATTGATTGATTGATTGAGGGGTTTAACGCGCCGACGCAACGCAGGCGATGAGGCGCGCCGTAGTGGAGGGCTCCGGATTAAGTTTGACCACCTGGGGATCTTTATCGTGCGCCGAAATCTCGTACACACGGGCGTTTTTGCTTTTCGCCTCCATCAGAAAAGCGGCCGCCGCGGCCGGGAATCGAACCCGCGACCTCGTGCTCAGCAGCGCAACGCCTTAGCCACTGAGCCACCACGGCGGGTCGCGGCCGGAGAGCGGGCTAACAATAGAGGGTAATCTTTGCGCTGCATCGATTCGTCGTAAGCAGAATCTCACTAGACTGTATGTTGTGGCGTTCCATATTACTCTTGCTCATTCTTTGGTGCTTCTGAAGTCGTCGTCGTTCAGTTGCGTCTTACATCTGCTGGGTTAGTACAATATTTTTAGTGGGTCTTCATAATGTCAGAATAAACGTTCCCTGATAGGGAATAAGTGATCGCCTTGTATGCGGTGGCGTGCGATTATCTGCGCCGTCTATTGCGGCCCCGCACGGGTGTTTAAATTCTGCGCGTGCACGCATGCTTCCTGCATGATAGGACAGGCATAAGACAGACGTCGCTGCGAAAGAAAAGATGCCTCTGTGGAGAGCGAAGAAGGGAAGAGCCATGTACAGAGGCACAGCGAAGAGAGGGCGAACGAAGGAGGAAGAGAGCAAAGGAAAAGCTAGGCGGCCGGCGGCGCGTGGACATTATAGGCCCGAGCAAAAGATTTTTTTCTGGGCCACAGTCGGCGCTCCTCTTTCTATCTTGCTCCGTTGGAAGGTCATACACACACCTGGCGCTGCACTGTTCAGACTGCGGTTGTAAGCCATGCTTCAGACACGCAAGTTGTTTTTAAGCATAGAGACCGTGCTACCAGGGGAATTGCTGAAGCCTTCCATATCCGGATTAAGGGTTCTGATTGTATAAGTCACCCGTCGTTGAGTATTCTATAGTTCATCTCACAAGCTACCTGCAGCACTGTGGAGGCTACATTGTTATCAATAGTGCACCCGCTGAGGGCGCCTAATCCGCCGTGAAGGGGGTCCTGAAAGGACACTCCCTTCTCCCCTCTCGGCAAGTGGCACCGCACGGCCCCAGCGCCTTTTGTCGCTTCCTTCGCGGTGAGTTAGGCGCCCTGAGGGGGACAACAATGTAGCCTCCACAGTGCTGCAGGTAGCTTGTGAGATGAACTATAGGTAAAGAAGTGCAACTTCTTAAAGGAGCCATGAAGACAAAATACAAGTTGGGTTTATTAGATAGACGGCTTAGTCCCGATAACAATGATACCAATATCCTCGCAATCTTCGAAAAAATAACGGAGATATTAAAGAAAACGTGTGAAGCAGTCGCGACCCCCTAGCCAATTTCCCGCAACTTTTCTATGACGTCACGGAACCTTGTTTGTGCGATTGGCGGTCGCCTAACTGACCTGTCGCGACGACACATGACTGGACGTCTGTAATGGGGCCCCTAGTTCCATTTGACCGCATCACTTGAATGCTAACGTGCAGTTAACGCACTGAAAATTATGTTTTATTGTTGGCCCGTATGACGTCATTCTCGCTCATAACACGTCACTGTGGCGCAAAATTTGAAAGTTTTTTAATACTTCTTGCTTTTTTTCGTTAAAAAAACATCTTTTGTGGCTGTAATGGACCTGAGTGAGATACTGAATCCTAGTTCTTCCAAATTAAACGAAGTTGTATTTTCTCTTCATGGCTCCTTTAAGTAGAGGGGGTAGAAGATGAGGGTAAGAAAGAGGAGAAGGAAATGGGGCGGTTGTCCTCATGTACCGCCGTACGCATGTGCGACGGTCACACGTGCTTGATTGTTAGGTCTTGGTGTGGTATAAATGTATTTTCGATTTTAATAAACCTTTCAGTTGATAGTAAGCGCTGGTGTCGTTTCCCTTTCTCGTCCCTGTGTCTGTTTCGCTCATGGATGTTCACCAACTAGCTCGTCTCTCCATTTTGCTTTAGGAATATTTGCGCGGGCTAGCCAGTATTTTGACAGATGGCAACAGTTTTTCTAAGCTTTCCTTCCGAACTGGACTATTACTTTTATGTTTGCCACCGCTGTGAAAATTTTCAGTGTTTTTTTTTCTTTTGTAAAATCTGAGCAAAACAGCATAGAGAATAATAAAAAAGTTATGATGAATGGCTTCAGGCAAATTTGCGAGAATTCGTTCATTTCGTAAAAGAGTCCAGCAACGATTACCGCTTTCAAAGTGACATATCAAAACATGTGCTTATCAGTAAGTATTTCATGACCGAAAATATTTGTACGTGCGTGTGAGTGGAGGATCGAGTGGTGATTGCGAGTGAGTGTGAGTGGCCATTGCAAGTGGTGAGTGCGAGTGCGAGGGAGTGTAAGCGGCGAATGCGAGTGGTGAGCGTGAGCTCGGATGAGTGCGAGTGGTGAGCGTGAGCGCGAGCGAGTGTGAGTGCTGGGGATGAGTGGTGAGCATGAGCGCGAGTGAGTGTGAGTGGTGAGGACGAGTGGTGAGCGTGAGCGGGAGTGAGTGCGAGTGGTGAGGGCGGAGAGGCGAGCGTGAGTGCGAGTGAGTGCGAATGGTGAC
Organism: Haemaphysalis longicornis; assembly: GCF_048455015.1. Classification (NCBI taxonomy): domain Eukaryota; kingdom Metazoa; phylum Arthropoda; class Arachnida; order Ixodida; family Ixodidae; genus Haemaphysalis; species Haemaphysalis longicornis. Next base: position 202,960,957 of record NW_027526203.1, read on the forward strand.
GACGAGTGGTGAGCGTGAACGGGAGTGAGTGCGAGTAGTGCGGACGAGTGGAGAGCGTGAGCGGGAGTGAGTGCGAGTGGTGAGGGGGGAGGCGTGAGCGTGAGCACGAGTGAGTGTGAGTTGTGAGAGCGTAATGGTGAGCGTGAACATGAGTGAGTGCGAGTGGTGGGGGCTGTGGGCTAACGTACGGGATAGCAGAGGACCCCGGCTAGCTTTGCTAGAGAACGCTACGCGCCGTACACTAGCCCTGCGGAATCCGAAGACTCACGCACGGGTTCGAGTACTCACATGCGGTAGACAGGCTCCGGCAATCCAAAGTGAGGCTTTATTGCCTGGCAGATACAGTGCATACACCAGACAACACGACTATCGCTCGCGGGGAGACAGTGGCTCCTGTCGCTCGCTCAAGCCGCTGGGCTCAGACCTCGATATCCGTCATCACGGCCGCGGGAGCAGGGGAGGCATCCCGAGGCGACCGATCAGGGCAGAATCTCTCGGCAGAGTCCGTGGAGCCAACTGGGTTCACCGTCATCGGGGCATTCGGCGTAGGCACAGCCGAGCCAACCGACTCCGACCAAATCGCCCAGTCCACTCCCCGCCGGAGCGCTCGTTCGTCCCGCAGGTCAGCTCGGAGGGGAGAGGAGATCTTCCCCAGGTCGGGGAGAGGGTGGCGCTAAGGAAGGTGACAAACTGGTCCTCCTTCCATCGCGCCCTCGCGCACACGTTCGCGGCAAGCCGGTTCGGCGCGTCGCGCGGGGTCATGAAGAGGACACGACCTACGTGACGCGCCGGCTACCCAAAATGGCGGCTCCCAGCTCGCGGAAACATGTGCAGGCGAGGCGTAGGGGAACACGGGCCCCCACAATCCCCCCCTCCTCAAGACCGAGCCTGCACCGCTTGGACAACCGCTGCCGAGCAAAAGTACAACACACCCCGAAATTAACAGCACTCGCCCCCGGTCAACAAAGGTCCGCAAAGTTCCTAACAGTTCTCCCATCTCGAAGCAGCACCACACCACACGCACAGTCCACGACACACCTTCAGTCCAGCGCGTCTTGTAGTCACCGGAGGTGGGGCAGCCCAGGAACAGTCGGTCAAGGCAGCAGATGTAAACAGCAGGCGAGAGCGGCAGGTGTAAACCGCAGGACGAGGCAGCAGGCGGGCCGACGTCTCATCAGACGGGAGGGGCCTCTTAAGCCAGTCGTTCTTCCGGCAAGGCCACCAGCTTCCGCCGCAGAGACGGCCGCCATGGTTGTGAGGGCACAAGAAGAGCCAGTCGACACGGGGTCGTGGCCTCGACAGTGTGCAGGCCGGGCCCGCCAGGGACCAGCCCAGAAGAGCAGCTTTTGGAGTGCTCGTGTGCTGCCAGTGAAGCGCCCGTGGCAGGTGCCTTGGAGAGGCGCCAGGTGTGCCTGCTCAGGAGGCCGCATCTCGATCGTCGCTGGACCGCGTCAAGCGGGCTGCGGCCTGGGGACGGGGCCTGGGCTGCCGGGGATGGTAGGCACCAGCAGCTTCCGGAACCGGCGGCGTGTGGTGTGGCTGCGGGCGGCATGACCAGACCGGGGGCAAATGCCAGGGGGGACGTGCTGCAGAAACAAGTCGGGAGTAACAGCAAAACAACGCTCAACTTCCCTGCTGCTGCTTCCCGAGTGGGAAAGCGAAACAGTGTACTCGGGCCAGGCTAGGGCCAAAAAAAAGGAACCCTAACACTGGTGCAGTGGTTGGATAACCCGGAATTTCGTGTGCTCAGGGCAGAAGCCCGCCCCGGTATCACACACTACATTCGAGGTTATCAAGCGAAGTCACGGTGTGGCAGAACTTAAAATGTAAGCCTTTGGCCCCACTCGTGACCGGCCGCCCGCGAGTCGCATAAAGAGCTCAAAAACCGCTCTTCGCCGACTGCGCGGGATAACCACCTTGAAGGGGTCAGAGGCCTCCTTTTATGGGATGTATATCAGCAGAAGTTCCCCTTAGGTTGAGCAGAAACATATCCTACAAAAAGAAAACAGCAAAAAACGAACAAATCAAAACTATAAAATAAACAAATAAACGCGCCTGCAGCAATACGAACTGCTTTGCGCTCGGCGCCGACAGCAATACCAGCTGTTAGCGGACGCCTCGGCGGCCGCGCCGCCCCCCTCCTCAGACTTCCGGCTCTTCCTGGCCTGTCAATGATTCGGGTTCACAAATATTTACAACTTGGTGCCGACAGCAATACCAGCTGTTACCGGACACCCGGTGGCCGCGCCACCTCGCTCCATCTCAGAGCACGGCTCTTCCCTGAGCCCAACAAAGACAACAACAACAAAAAAAAACAATATATCCATATTATATAGTACAGGCTATTTACAAAACGGATAGTTCTGCTCACCCTTAAGGAACTCTTCGCTGCTGAACGCCGTACCGGAATTGAAGGCAGGGGCTACTGCTGGCATGGGCGGTAAGGGGGGGTGCCCGGGATTCGGCGCGGGGTGGCAGCCGTCCCTTCGGGGCTCCCTTTGTTACGCTGCGCGATGGGAGGGTGCGTGGGGCGCCGCAAGATGCGGTGAGCGCCCGCGCGAGCTCTCGGAAGCGCTAGGCGCGCTCGTCGAGCTACCGTCGCGGCGGCGGCTGCGCGGGTGGGAGACATGGCTTCCCTGCCCGCTCGCGCAGCCTCCGGAGTGCAAAGCGTCTCCGGCAGCGTTGCGTTTTTGCCGCGCGCGCGCGATATTCGGAGCGGAGCGCACTTCCGATACCTCGGCCAGCTTTGCAAACGGTAGTAGGGCTGCATGAACGCCTTGCCTACACCCTCCGTTCGCAATGTCAATCACAATGCCTGTACGAGCCAGAAAATCACGGCCGAGAATTACAGGCGCTGTCAGGCCCGGGAGATGTACGAATCTGTGGCGTCGCACTCGTCTCTCCCATCGGACCACCAACCTCGCTGAGCCGCCTGAGTTGGCTTTCCCGCTCGCTAGGTGGAAAGTGATGTCGCAAGCTCGCAATCGAATAGCTCTCCGATGCAAATGAGCGAGGACATCATCGCCGAACAGCGTCGCAGACGCTCCGCTGTCCAGCAACGCCGCAAACTTTCGACCAGCGATCGTAAGGGCGATGAAAGGCGCTCGTGCGTTGGGGCGTTTCACCCTGCACGCCATCGGGATTAGGGGCTCAGGCTCACCACCTAATGTAGCCATAGCCGTCGGCGACGAAGTGCTCACCGACGGCGGCTGGCGTTTTTCGAATTGCGCTGCCTTTCCGGCGCCGGGCAGGGAGCGGTGCACGCGCGGGCATAGTGGCCCGTTGCGCGGCGCTTGTAGCAGACGATGCCGCGATGCGACCGCGCAGCCGGAGGCCGCTGTCCGCGCAACGCTGGCGGGTTCCCTTGGCTTGCCACTTGGGCGTAGCGGTTGGGTTCCGAGTGCGCTACTGCTCCCTGACTGTCGCGCTGCGCGTTCGGTCCCCTCGAGCTTTCCACACGGGCGTAGCTGTTGGGTTCCTCATGCGCGTTTTGTCCCCGGCCGTAGCCGTGCTGCGGCATGCCTTGCTGGGCGTCAGAACGCGTTCGCATGGCGTACGAGTACGGGTCGAGCGCGCGCTCCGACACATCGCGCGGCTCTATTTCCGTGCTCTCCGCGTACGCTGCCGTTGCCGCAGCGCGCGGCATGGGCGGTGGGGACGCACCCTGCCATGCGCACCTTGGCTCCAGCGTGGCGTGGGCCGGGGGAGGCGGCCGATAGCTGCGAGCAGCTAGAATATCGGCTTGGATGCGTTTTGCTTCGCTGGCCAGTTCATTGAGGTTGGCCAACTGACTGCCTCGAAGGTACGTTCCAAAAGTTGGGTGGGCTTGTCTCGTCACCCTCTCAACCTTTTCCGCCTCCGACGCCATGGGCTTTGCGAGCACAAACAACTCCTGCATTGCCCTGACGTATTCGAGCAGAGACTCATCTCGGTGTTGAGTTCGCATCTCTAGCTCGTTCAACATGCGGCGCTCGTAATCTGGGGGCAGAAATTCGCTACGAAAGAGCGCTTCAAATTCTCCCATCGTACGAGCGTCGCGCCCCACCAGCCGGTACCACCGTGCAGCCTGGGCGGTCAGCGATATAGGCAGAACACGTCCTATAATCACGCTGTTGTCCATACCCGACGCCTCCTGATAGCGGTGCAGCGCCTCGAGGTACTCCGTAGCACTCATGCGGTCAGAGTAACCGCCGTACTCGGGTATTCTGAGGCTACCGAGCGAGCTGTTAGGCCTGACGCTCGGTTGTGCGCGCACCGCGTTGATCAGGGCTTGTGCGAGATCGACTGCTGCCGAAGGCAGGGATGGTTCCTCGCGAGACAACGCTGGCGTAAGGCAGGCGACGTGCGCCCTAGCCGTAACCGCTTGCGAGGTCTGCGTGGTGGGGTACGTTCGTGGCGCAAACATGCCGGCGACCGAGGCGACCGCCGCACCGCTAGAGCCGTGAGGCTCGTACACGGCGGGGTCGGGTGCGCTAGAGCTGCGGCGCAGCTCCTCCTTTGCAAACATATCCGCTGGGTTGCTACGACCAAGGCCCGGAGGGCATGATCTCGTTGCAGCCCGTGGTGACGGCAGGTGGTCGCAAGAAGCGTTCCGCCCGCCGACACCGTGCGGCACGCCGGGAGGAGTGGGATGATAGCTCCCGTAACTCTCCCGCGCGGCGCTTTGGGTGCCTGCTAGGGTAGCGCTGCCTGGGCCCCAGAGGGGCCTGGGGGTAGTGGTGGCGGCCGACAGGCGCGGGACTGAGTAATCATCCCTCGCGCTGTCGTAGTGCCTCACGCCGGCAGAAGTGGGATGGCTCCCGTAACTCTCCTGCGCGGCGCGTCGGTTATCGGGGAGATCGGCGCCGCCTCGACAAAGCTCTGGCGTGAGCGCGGTGGTGGGCAGCAGCGGGTCGACAGTGGCGTCCCGCAAGCCGTTACCACAAGCAATCTCGTCCGACAACTAGCCCTCAACTTCGGAATCAAGCAACGAGAAGCGGGGGTGTCGCCCTGTCATCGCAAAAAACCTTGGTTGGGCGCCAATGTGGGCTAACGAACGGGATAGCAGAGGACCCCGGCTAGCTTTGCTAGAGAACGCTACGCGCCGTACACTAGCCCTGCGGAATCCGAAGACTCACGCACGGGTTCGAGTACTCACATGCGGTAGACAGGCTCCGGCAATCCAAAGTGAGGCTTTATTGCCTGGCAGATACAGTGCATTCACCAGGCAACACGACTATCGCTCGCGGGGAGACAGTGGCTCCTGTCGCTCGCTCAAGCCGCTGGGCTCAGACCTCGATATCCGTCATCACGGCCGCGGGAGCAGGGGAGGCATCCCGAGGCGACCGATCAGGGCAGAATCTCTCGGCAGACTCCGTGGAGCCAACTGGGTTCACCGTCATCGGGGCATTCGGCGTAGGCACAGCCGAGCCAACCGACTCCGACCAAATCGCCCAGTCCACTCCCCGCCGGAGCGCTCGTTCGTCCCGCAGGTCAGCTCGGAGGGGAGAGGAGATCTTTCCCAGGTCGGGGAGAGGGTGGCGCTAAGGAAGGTGACAAACTGGTCCTCCTTCCCTCGCGCCCTCGCGCACACGTTCGCGGCAAGCCGGTTCGGCGCGTCGCGCGGGATCATGAAGAGGACACGACCTACGTGACGCGCCGGCTACCCAAAATGGCGGCTCCCAGCTCGCGGAAACATGTGCAGGCGAGGCGTAGGGGAACACGGGCCCCCACAGGGCAAGTGGCCAGCATGAGCGCGAGTGAGTGTGAGTAGTAAAGGCGGAGTGGCGAGCGTGAGTGCGAGTGAGTGCGCGTGGTGAGGGCGGAGTGGCGAGTGCGAGTGCGAGTGAGTGCGTTAGGATAAATATATTTTTTGAGTGAGTGTGAGTGAGTGGCATCGAGTTTTGTCGAGCTATGCCAGGTAAAGCTCCTCGGTGAAGAGGTAAAACTTTGCTTGGACTTGAACTATCCAGTCCACCATCTGCGCCCGTAACTCGGTGGACAGCTCCCCTTGGCGCTCCAGATACTTCTCCACGAAGAACACTTCCTCGCGCTCTTTGCAAAACAGAAAGTCGTCTTCCTCGTATTCAGTTCTGTCAGATGGAGAGGATTTGAATGACGAAGTTTCAAACTTTTCGATTAGGGAATCCAGGTGAGCGAGGAGCAAATCGAGGCTAAGCGCCTGCCCATCTCTGATGTCCTGATCTGGGGGTACCACGAGGCTCGTCATGCTTGCCAGGGCCAGAGGTGATATGTCCTTCTCACGTACGCCCTTTTCGTATCCTTCAGTCTCATCAACGACGGCCAAACCCGCCACATCGTCGTTCTTGGAAATGATCAGACCGGACTCTCGCTTCGGGGAGACTAACTCCGCGGCCTGCTTCATTTCCGCCGCCATGGCGTCAAGATGGTCTACAGGCGAAGTAACTGAAACATTGAAGGTGAAATACGGAAAAAAGTACACCAATAATTCTCTCAAGCAATTTGAATTCAAGTCAGAAAACTATACAATGATATCTAGAATAATGCTAGTACCACTATTTGACAGATACTTTTACTTAAAGGAGCCATGAAGAGAAAATACAACTTCGTTTAATTTGAAAGAAGTACACTCTTAGTCAATTCCTGGTTATACGATCCGCATGCAGGCGGGCCGCCGCGTCAACTTAAAGCCGCTTATAAAGCGGCAGTTCAGGCGGCCTCGAGCACAAGCGGCCCGCAAAACACGCGGCCCACCGAACACGCAGCCCGGCGTTTAAGCGGCCATATTGAGGGCCGCCTAACTAGAGGGCCACCTAAATCCCGGGCTATGTGTTCGGCGGGCCGCTAGCCGTAATTTTTCTACCGTAGCCGTAATTTTTCTATTAGCCCGTTATGCTAATATATTCCCGCTTACGAGCGGCCCCCAAATCATACGGCCCCTCAAATAAGCGGCGGCCTTGTTGCTTTTCATCAAAAAAAGAAAAACAATCAATGCACTCAGCCAGGATCGGTTCTATCCGTTTTTTTTTTCGTCCGCATTGACAGGCCAACGCCAGCACCCCGTCGTGAATGCTCTAATATACGCTACGTTATACAAACACACAAAGTATTCATAAGCACATTCACATAACCCTACGGGGAATCGAACCTGGGTCTACTACAACACATCAAGGGGCGATCAAGAGGCGGACATCATAACCACTGCGCCACGACCCACGGGCTGCTGGGTAGTGCAAGCGTGGGCTTATAAGTATTCTGCATGCTGTTGCGCGTCAAGCATGAGTCTTAAATAACACATTCGGAGGCGGGTGGCTTTCTTTAGACCACCGTTTTTGAATCGCTCTACCAAAGAGGCATAATACTATATGGTTTGCGGGAATTTAAGTACACTGGTACGAGCGGAAACCTTTTGTCATGCTGTGTGCCCGTTCCAACAGTATGATGCGCCGTGCGGGGATTTATTCAATCGATGCAAACGGAATTGATAACAGGTATTCTGCCTGGTTACCGAAAGTATTCTTGGCCATTGGTGGAAAGTGTCCCATATGACAATGCTTGCAAATAACTAACACGTAAGGCGCACTGTTGTACTGCAAATAAGAGCTGTCTCGTCACGAGTGGCAATTATACCAAGCATGAAATGGTGTACTAAATTTTTTCTGCTCGTCGTAGCTCTTCTGATGGTGCGGTTACATGCTTTGACCTTTGTTTTTGTAATAGGGGTGCGGTAGTAAAATACGCATCTGGTAATGTAATGAAGCAATATTAAATCACCCACTCTACCTAACATTGTGTCGCGACGCCTGCAGAATTGCTGCGTCGACGCCCAGGTAAAGAGCCGTTGGGAGGCCGTATACTGCGTTTTCTTTTATGGATCGTGAGCACACAACAAATATCTTAGCGTTTTCTCGCGCAGGCCAGATAAGCGCCCGGCCGTGTAACTTGTAACGCCCTGCATTTCCAGACAAATGCTGGTTTCGCGGAAGTTTCACCTTTATTCATTATAATATCGTAAATGAAGATCATTGGTCAAACAAAATTTTGAGAAACTAAAAATTAGGAAAAATATAAAACAATGACGAAAAATGGCGACCTGTATAACGATTTGCATTTCCACAATAATGCAGATTTAGCTGAAATTACGCTTTTAATAGTTATCATAGCGTAGATGGAGATAATTGGTCGAACAGAATTATGAAAAACTAAAGAACAAGGACAGTAAAAAATACGGAAATGCTGAGCCTTGTTACGCCCTTCATTTACAAAAAATGCAGATTTGGCGCAAGTAAGTGATTGATAGGGTAAATGGAGATAAGTGGACGGACCGGGCTTTGAAAAACCAATAAAATTGGCTCTAACAGACTTACGCTCAAGAGAAGCGGCATAAAAATGCGGCGCATTAGCAGACAATTCTCGGAATTCGTGCAATTTTTTTTAAGTGGCCTCGTTTCATTCGCGCTTCCGTTATTAACGAGTTATATTATTGTACGCCGAAGCGCAAGGTCGCGGTTCAGCATTTTCAATACTTTCAAGGCAGTTCACTAAAACCATAGCACTTTGGGATGAACGCACCCTAGAGCATCGAAAGTTTAAGCCGTATAAAACAATGCCACAAATAACTGGGTTGCAATGGCTGCAATTTCCCTAAATCATTTTTAATTTGTGCCCTTCTGGAACATCGTCATGACCTGTTTTTATGCAATGAGGTTTTACCTTCATAATCTCAGTATATTGCAACCTGATTTATCAGGCCTCAATGTGCATACCACGAAAAAAAACTCCCTTTATTTATAATGCCATGTTACAAGCAAAGCTGTAAAGCAAGTATCTGTATACCTAAAACCTATCCCGATCTTGAACTGATAGTTTATACTCATACAAGCTTGGGACACGAACAGAAAACTGAGTTGGGTAGGTAAATGTTAAGTATTTTGTCATTCTCGAACTCATGAGCATGCACAAGTGTGAGATGAAAATTACAAAATGACACCATGTCCAAGTAGCGATGTTTTCTTTTTATTTGATATCCAAAATACAAATATGAATACAAACGACTTATACTGAAATAACAAATACAAATATTAGCAGATTGCCCTTATGGAACACACAAATGAAAATATTTTTGTGCAAGAGCAAATAACGGCCTGTCAAGATAAAATTATTGTTTTTATTTATAGAATTTTCAGCAGCTTGCTGTTTACAAAACAGGGAGGAAACTCGTCTTTTTTGCTGGCTACTGACTGTATAACGCCCAACGTTTGGCCTAAAGCTGACGGGTATCTCATGTCCTTCATGCAATATAATACCGAACAAATAAAAAGTACATTCTCTGGGCTTCAATTATGGTCCAGGTACACCACTTCCGATGATGTAGATGGCCTTTGTAGAATCGCCCCAAGCAATCTTTGGGCCGGGAGCTGCTGCTTCTGGAATTTCGCACCACTGGAATCGAAACAGCGTTGTAAACATCTCAAAAACGTTGAGTCACGGGTAGCAATGTGTTGTGTTGGCACTGCGTGAAGAAACGGCAGGTGAATAAGTGACCAGGTACAAAAGGGTGGCGTTATTTATCGGTGGTAAAACAGTATAGCCTGAAGGGGCGCAGCAGAAGTATTACCAACGCGTTAGCAGATATGCAAAAATATAAATCAGGGAAGTGCATCGCTGTAGTTTAGGCAATTATTTCTTTCTTAGTGCTTGTAGATTCAAACGCACTCCAAAAGGACGTTTTCTTCAGGGAAGTGACCCTGAAGTATTGTGGAACAAATTTAAAGACATATGCCTGCATTGTTTAGATAATTTTATCCCTAGCAAAGTTAAAAAAACGCGCAAATCAAATCCTTGGATCACTCGAAACGTCTTGCACATGAAAAGAAAACTTAAGCGGCTTAAACGCAAGGGTGCCCCACGCAACGTTATTCTTTCTGCCCAGGACACACTGAACGAGGCTGTGAGGATAGCTAAATGTAGATACTTTGAAGATACTCTACCCAACTTTATTACGTCTGCCCCACAAAAATTTTGGAACTTTTTGAGCAAAAAGACCAATTGTGTTGAGCAAATAACGCACGAAGGAGCAACTATTGTCGACAAGAAAACGATTGCCAGTCATTTCAATTTGTACTTTCATAACGTTTTTTCCGCCTCTAACGAGCCACTGCACCGAGTGTGTCGAAGTAATGACGACGTTCCAGATATTGTATCTCTACCCGGTATTGCTTCGTTGCTCCTGAATTTGAAAACTAAAACTTCCACCGGTCCTGATCAAATTCCCAACACTTTTTTACGACGATATGCCGAGATGTTATCGGAATTTCTTATAATCATTTTCCGCGCTTCCATCCGTTCCGGCCGCTTGCCTCGCGATTGGAAAGTGGGACGCATTGCTCCAGTGCACAAAAAGGGTGACAAAGATTTGGTGCCAAACTATCGTCCAATTTCTATAACGTCTTCATCTTGCAAAGTGCTTGAACACATTATAGCTAAATTTATTATAACGTTCCTTAATGAAAATAACATACTTTCGGATGTTCAGCATGGATTCAGGAAAGGGTTTTCCACAGAAACGCAATTGATCTCTGTTGTGCACAGTTTTTCACAAATTTTAGATAAGGCAGGTCAAGTTGATGTCATCTTTTTGGATTTCACAAAGGCATTTGATCTTGTTCCTCATGATAAGCTTATTCAAAAACTGGAATCGATTGGCCTTCCTGAATTTATAATTTCCTGGATTTCTTCCTACTTGTCTGACCGTGTTCAGTTTGTAAGCATTGCCGGCAATTGCTCTGACCCTCTCCCCGTAACTTCTGGGGTTCCCCAAGGGAGTGTTCTTGGGCCGTTGTTATTTTTAATTTATATTAATGACATTGTTCATAGTGTTTCCGCGCCGGTTCAGATCAGACTGTTTGCTGATGATTGTGTGCTATTTAATGAAATCACTTCCCATGACGACCAGCTCTTGCTAAACACTAACCTCCATAATATCTTTGCATGGTGCGAGCAATGGAAGATGAGGTTAAACACAGACAAAACCGTATTTATGCGAGTAAGCAACAAAAAAACTATTTTACCATTTACATATCAATGTGGTACCCAGACACTAGCTGAGGTTGTTGAGTATAAGTACCTTGGTGTCACTCTAACCAACAACCTCAGCTGGAATAAGCACATCTCTAATGTTTGTGCGTCCTCTTTCCGTAAACTTGGTTTTTTGAGGCACAAACTTAAGCATGCTCCTTCTACTGTTAAAAAACTAACATACATGACTGTTATACGACCCTCGTTGGAATATGCATCAATCGTCTGGGACCCATACACAAAAAGAAATATCGAGGCTCTTGAACAAATCCAACGCAAAGCGGTCCGTTTTATTTACTCCAAGTACCGAAGAACTGATTCCCCCACAAACCTTATGAAAGAAAACAGTATACCCACACTAGAAAAACGTCGGAAAATTCACAGGCTCAAATTTCTTTTTCTTTTGAATAACAACAAGCTGTCAGTAAACCGTGATTTGTACCTAAAACCGCTTACGACAAGACAAACCCGGCATCGGCAGACTCATTCATTAACACCGTATTTCGCCAGAACAAACATTTTCAAATACTCGTACTTTCCTCGAACCATAAACGACTGGAACTGCCTACCTCAGTCATTAACCGGCTCTGTAGAAGCACTTGATCGTATCGAACCATGACCCATGATGTATCTTTTTGTATCTTTTTATTGTTCTTGCTGATTTACAGTTGTGTGCAGTGTTATATTCTTGCCCCTCCTGCTGGGGCCCTTAAATGGGCCTGCAGTATTCTGTAAATAAATAAAAAATAAAATAAAATATACATAGGAAGGCCGAGCGCTTTTTCAGTGCAAAGGCGTGCGAGAAAACGTTGCCATAATTTTATATGATGGAGACACGTCAATTGCACGTCGAAAAGAAAGTCTGTTCGCTGTTACATACGGAGGGTAATGTGCCCTAGTTTATTTTTATGAAACAATTGCCACCAATAGTATGGCGCAAAACATTTTATTGAAGATGGAAGAAAATTGCTAGCAATATCTTTTGATACAGCATAGGTAAACTGTGCGCATCGAGCAACAGCCAGCTCATCTGTAACAACATTAGAAACCACAACTTCGAGCGACCTGTGCACGCCGGCGACGCGCCGCGTGTGCGCTGCCAATGCTATCATGTTTCTGCAAACCGCGAGTTGACACTCCAGACAGACGACAGCTGTGGCGAGCACAACAAGATCGGTGCTGGTGTTACTCATACATGTTGCTTCATGTGAAAACTTTACCACTTAAACGCACCGTAATGAACTTTACAAATCGCCGCAGAAGCCAGACTACTCAACGCGCCAGAAAAGTCACGAGCCGAAACGATGACGCGAAAACCTAGTTATAAAAAAACGTTACATAACTTTTTGCTACGCCTACCGAAAATGGCAAGCAGTGGCCATGGAATATTGAAAAATACAAAATTCAAACTGGGTTTTATGTGCCTTGACCTGGACAATGAAACGCATGGAAAAATGCAATTTCTTTACGACACCACGGTACTCTTTACGGCAACGGAAGTGCATCACATGTGCAAGCGTTTTCATTTTTCGCGTGGATCCCAAAACGGCCGTCGCACAGGGAAACCAAGTCATCTCTATAAAGCCCTTCAAATTTACCGTACGGCCCCGGGTATCGGAGAACGGTTTTGGCGCGGGCTTCTTACGACGACGAAAAAGGCATAATTTCATGGCCTTTACTAATTGTCTGCAAACACCTATTTTTTACAGTCTGCGCCCCCCACCCCTCGGAAAAAAAAAAAAACAAGAAGTCCAGGGATCTATCCTTTCGTGTTCAACCGGGCTATGGCCGCAATACACACACGAGCCGGCTTGAAATGTCGTCGCTGTTCGGCTTGCGTGACCGGTGGCCTTAATATTCCCATCGCATTTGCAGTTGTTTCCACTGTTGCACGAACCTCGAAGCACACATTCGATGTCAGCGGAAGCGAACGTGGTCAAGGAAGTGCGAACGCTCGGAACTAAGTATGAACTACACAGAGCAGGAGTCAAAGCGCGGGACCCCAACTTGCTCCGCGGTCAAATTCCTCGCACGTGCGCGATAGAGACAAATCACCGTACGACAACTCGCCGCGCGCAAACTTTTTTCCACTCCTACTGCGCATGTGCGCGCGAGACATTTTTGAAGGTTTTTCGGCTTTCGCCGCGTCGTCGGGCGCGCGTCGTCGGCCACCGCAAAAATAGCTCGTGGGCGATTGTGTGAGGAGGAATACGCGCATGCGCCGGAAGCCACACATATCGGTCGGAGCTTCACGATTGCCCCCCCCCCCCCCCCTTTTTATTTTATTTCTGGCGTCAGGCTGTCTGCTAGTTTATGGCCGTTGGTGCAGCATATAAGCGTGATGCAACCACCTGAGGTTTTGTCACGGAAAACAAACCTGTCAGGGCCTCTTATATCACGGTATTGAGACTGCCCACCGCATATAACTAGGACGCCATCCGGGACGCGACTAAGAGTGTAGGATTCAGTATCTCACTAAGCTCCAAAACAGCCGCAAAATATGTTTTTAACGAAAAAAAAAAGCAAGAAGTATTTAAGAACTTTCAAATTTTGCTCTCGGTGACAGTGACGTGTTATGAGCAAGAATGACTGCATACGGGCCAACAATAAAACATAATTTTCAGTGTGTTAACTGCTCGTTAGCATTCAAGTGATGCGGTCAAATGGAACTAGAGGCCCCATTACAGACGTCCAGTCATGTGTCATCGCGACAGGTGAGTTAGGCGGCCGCCAATCGCACAAACAAGGTTCCGTGACGTCATAGAAAAGTTGCGGGAAATTGGCTAGGGGGCCGAGACTGCTTCACACGATTTCTTTAATATCTCCGTTATTTGTTCGAAGATTGCGATGATATTGTTGTCATTGTTATCGGGACTAAGCAGTCTTTCTAATAATCCCAACTTGTATTTTGTCTTCATGGCTCCCTTAATGTTATTAAACGGGACAATATAGCGTTGAAGCCTTTCCCGTGCCACCAAGGTACAAAGGGGAAAAAAGAAACACATTGAACATGAAGGTTTCAATTTCAAAATCGAAAAGCTATGTGAAACTGGAGAGTCCAACAACCGTCCCTGAATCGCCGTGTTGGGCCCACAAGTGTCAATATACACCGTCTACCGTCACAAAAAATGAAATGTTTTAAAAATCGAGACTTGCGGTATTAAATGGTTTGTGTATAGTGCATAATTTTTTTTTCTCTTCTGTTTCTCTATTGTAATGTACGTGACACTCAAATGCACCAATTTGTCTTACTATTCTGGCGAAAAACAGTTAGCACACGTGAATTTTTCGTTTTTCCTGTGTAAATGGGCTTCTTTGAATGTATTTTGTTTTGTAAACAGTCTGTTCACAGTTGCAGTGCCTTTGCCCTTGTAAAGAGAGGAGAAGGGGGGAGAGGGACTAGGCAAGCCGTTTCTATAAAGCGTCTTTTGTCTCCGACTTCCTTATTCAGGAAACCATAAGACAAAATCAAATTCAGTACAAAAGCAGGACTACGCGTACGCCTGTTAAAAAGTATATCTAGCTGTAAATGCAAATAAAAGTTCTGAAACTTTATTAGTTTTGCATATGAACTCAACTGCAGTGATGTGCAGCGTTTTCAGTGTGCTCACTTGTCAAACCTTGATGTGTTCTTTCTTGCTTATTTTGTTTGACCGACTATGTATCCTGCGCATGCTTTTTTTTTTGTCTTCTTGTTTCTGGTTAAAAAAATAATTGCTGTTCTCATTGATTACTGTATAAACCCCCTTATGTAATACCCTCGAGGCCCTTAAGGCATATAAATAAATAAATAAATAAATAAATAAATAAATAAATAAGTAAATAAATAAACAAATAAATAAATAAATAAATAAATAAATAAATAAAAACCCGATTGAAAAATGTACTATAAGGCGAAAGACCCAAGGCATCTTCCATTTGCACGGAAAATTGTCCATAATTAACATCGGTCGAAAAAACTGTTTCTCTTTCCCTCAGCAACACTGTCAAGCAGACGTCATCCGACGGGAGGTCTTGAAGCACTTACTCAACTTTCTGGTCGTGACAGAACTAGTGCAGCGTTTGTAGACGTCGAGCCATGGACTTGGCGAATGCGACGTAGACTGTCCCCCCTCTCTTCTCTCTCTTCTCTTTCGTCCCTCTCTTCCTATCCTTTGAACCCCCCCCCCCCCGTTCCCTTCCCTGGAATGGGTTGTATGAGGGTGAACCTCATACAACAATATCCCCAGTTCTATTCTCTTCCTTTCTTTCTAAATAAACCACCACCCCCACCACCTAGAGTGCGTGTTCGCTAAACTTTCCCCGGTATTTATGCATTTGCCGAATTCAACGGTTTTCGATCGCAAGAGCTTGTGCGGAAGGTGGACACCATGCAGCATCCAACATCAGCGGAACCATAAATGGAAGTTCGCGTTTTGGTTTGTTCAGTTGCCTGCGCAGGCATTACAAATCTTTAGTAAACAAAGCACCTTCACAAGTTTCAAGCGCGGCAACCAACGCGAATGCATTCAGTTATTCACTTCGCAAACTCCGCTCGCATTTTCACCCAGCGGAAGCCATAGAGGTCGCCTTGTTGAACGTGTCGGAAGCAAGTGCCTAAACCCGCGGGACTGCGGAGCGTTCCGTAGGAGCGCATGCTTGCAATTAACAATTCCCAAGGAAAGGATAGGCAACGCGTGGGATTGCGCTGCCGAGCCACGTGGAAAGCGGAGAGCGCGCCAAGAATTAACAGCCGCGCTGGCCACGCGCGGTGCCTCATACACAAGCCAGCCAAGAATTCGCAACTATGTCATTGCGGTCTACAGCCAGCATGCTAGCTACAAACTATAACGAGTAACCAGCACCAATTTATTCGCAAAACTCGAAGAATCACTGAGCGGCATTCAATTGGGCATTATTGCTTTCACATTTGCAGCTCATAAGAAATGCCGAAGGTCCCCTCAGATTTCTCTTTTCTTTTGCAGCGTTTCTGAGTGACAGTTAAGTTTTGAGCAGCATTCTGAGAACTACCAAACTTACAGCAATACACTTTTTGCTAAGAAGGTGCGCGAATTGCGTACAATGAAATTTCTGTCTCCAAATATGCGGCCACGAATGCTTGACGGTATAGTGGAACGACAAAACTATGCCATCCACGCAGGCAAGACGCGACCGAGTGGCGCCAGGCAGTGCTGGGAGTCCTAGCTCGCATGCAGTCGTCATTTACCTGGCCAAGCTTCACCCAAGTGCTCTCAGGCGTCGTAAAGCGCTTCTTTAGGAAAGTGACACCATGGTACACCTACAAATATAGGAAAGAAAATGGCTGGTAGTGGCGTAAAACCGCGTTTAGCTGCACACACTTCGTGCCATGAATCATCGTTCAAGAATGCCCCTATCCCGCAGCAAGAGCGTCCAAAAGAAGCCGCTCAACGTCCGCACTTCGACATCTGCGTCCACCACCTCCGACATGTAGAGGGCCGGAGACACCAGCGAAGTGGGAGATGTCCCAGAGCGCCGGCGACTGCGAAATTTGACCAATGACCCGCCTCGTGCCCACCCGGCGGCCAACCACGGAGTCGCAGTTCGACTAGGCTACGTCCGGCCTCCGGTAGGATGCCTATAATAAAGCTATTAAAAATTTTGCAGCGAAAATGAGGAATATGGGGTGATAAGCTCGGATATGGCTCATATTGAATAGAAACACTCAAGTTGATGCAGCATTCTTGTGAAAACTTTATTTAAATTGACTTTCAAGCATGGTACGATTGAGTTTTGGTTGAAAATGCATTAAAGTATGAAACAGGGCTTCAAGAACAGTAGAACCATGCATGGAAAGCAGATGAGTCCTCTTGGCACCGTTAGCAGCTCTTTCCGAATATTTCCCTAGGATAATTTTCTTGGGTAGGCTTGAGGGCACTCAAGAAGTACGGAAGCTCGTCATTGCTTCGCCATGAATTTCCAAAACGCTTCACAAGAAGGCTGCTCATATCTTCTTCTACACCTTAATGAAATGGTTCGCACTCTCAGAGGGAGGGGGGAGATTTGCCAGTGTTCGTAAGTGGCGGCTATTTGGTTAAGCACTAAAATGGTAAATATGGGAGTAAAAAATAAATGTGATCAGAGTTATTTCGTAGGGTAGGGTGAGACGACATGAAATCATTGTTTCACATCTGTCAGATTCATTTCATTCACTTCTTCTTCCGCTCACTTCGTCGTTCACATATGGGGACAGATCTTTCGCTGATTTAATTGCCGTCTTAATCGATAATAGGTCAGCCCCAGAAAGAAAAACAAAACTTCCGAAAACACCCACTGAACAGTCTGAACTGTCAAGCCCACAGGAAACACCGTAAGGGCAGATGTATTTGGCTCATTCTGATCCGTGAAACAGCGGGATCTGGCTCATTTTCGGTACGAACTACGATCTGTGTACGCGTTTTCAGGGCGTTATCTGAACTATTCTCTTGCCACTCCTTTTTTAGGGGAAAGTTGTCGAGTTTTTCTTGTCACTGAAATTTTATCCGACCTAGTTTCGGTTTCTTTATCTGGCTCATCTCGAAAAAAACACCTGATATGTTCGGCACATAGACATATCGAAATGTTTTCTGCTGGGGAATATTACTCACAGTATTGCTCCAGCAGACACACCAATAAGGGTGAGAGAAATTTTCTATATTATTCCCCTTATAGAGTAGAAACGCGTAAGAGGCGATACGGTCGCTTAGACCAAGGATAGATGAGATGGATTACGTCCTAATACTACCGCGCCGTTACAAAGACGTCCTCGGCAAGAAATCGTCCAAGTGGTTCGGCTCAAGCTTTACTGCGCCATATGAAGCACTTTTTATTTTGACTTCCCATTTATGTTAGCATCGGGTCGATTCTCTCTTAGAAAGGGGGGGGGGGTTAATGGCGTGAACCATGGATTGTGTTTGATTTCTCACATGTTTTGTTTTTACGGTCTTGGCGCGCCCGGCTGTGTTACCTGTGTTTGAAGCGAAACGCGTGTATCCTTCCCTTTCTTTTCTATGCCGCGTACCCGCCGCGGTGGCTCAGTGGCTAAGGCGTTGGGCTACTGAGCATTAGGTCGCGGATTCGATTTCCGGCCGCGGCGGCCGCTTTTCTCATAAAGGCGAAAAGCAAAAACGCCTGTGTGTACGACATTTCGGCACACGTTAAAGATCCCCAGGTGGCTAAAATTAATCCGGAGCCCTCCACTACGGCGTGCTTCATCGCCTGTGTATTGTCGGCGCGTTACCACTCATTGTCAATCAAGGGTGCCAAGTGTTCAAATCATTCCAACAAGGCCTAATTCCTTGACAACCGTCTCTCTGCTTTACCCGTCAAGTCTTAGGTTTGCGACTTGCTGAAGCCCACTTCCCGCCTGCTATTATTGCAAAGCATATATGTCTCAACCGCCCCCCCCCCCCCCCCCCCCCAGTTTTCATTCCGGTGAAGCAGATATACTCGGCGCCGCTCAACGAATATTCCCCTCGCCACCACTGATGCCTCTTCCACAAGTTCCGCAGTCGGCTTACAGCGGCCGTAGCGCCATTATCAGGTGATTGCCGAGAATCAACACCAAGGGCCCTGTTCTCTACGGCATAAAGTCACAGTGAATTCGCTATGTTTTTTGCGTAAGCACAACGTAAATAATCAGTGACGCGATGCACGTATAGCTATGACGACATGCAGTGTAATATGACTATTCACTCATAAAGCTCACAACCAATGTATCAAATATTGCACATAAAAGATACAAAGACACTAGTAGAGTGTCATAAAAATTAGGATGGCAGCTGAGGCTGGAAAGGGAAACACATTTCTTCGGGTTAAAATTGGCCTCCACTCCACTAGGCGATCAACTAACGTTGATACAAAAGCGAGCGAAAGGCCAGCGTTAAGCTAAAGAATAGAGAGTTCTAGCTGACCGTTTTTCACGCTCCGCTATGCTCCCGACGTCCCGCTCAGCACAATTGGAGTGTCAGCAGCCGAAAGGATTTTAGCTAAGCGATAACCGTATCTCCCTCGACGGGGAATGATTCGCGTGACTGGTGGTTTCGCGTGCGCGTGTAAACCAAGACTTCACCTAAAGGAAACGTAAGAATTTGTATTTGATCGCCCAAACAAAGCAAAATAGCACGTTTTTTGGCCTCGTTTAAACTTCTTTTGTATAATGTAGTCGCTGACATGGTATGATTTTTCTAAATAACAATAAAGAAGTCGATAAACTTCGGAATAGCCAAGCCAAGGCTGTCTTTCTCGGCGCTGCATAGAAGCAGCCCCGATCTTCGGTCGACGTTTTTCGCTTCCGTTCTAAACATCTTTGAGGTGTGTGGCACTATTGCCTATTCGGAAGCGTTTTCGCGGCTTCGTCGCTCGTGTTTCAACTGATGAAACGGAGTTCGCCGTAGCGCGCTCGCATCGCGGGGGAAGCCATGCTAAAATTACGCAAGGTAGCGTAAGCTGCCGCGACGGTCCGCGAGCGGAGCCCCGCTCCGGCATCGCCGGTAGCGCGCTAGGGCGCCACGCATGCGCAATGGCGCTCCCGCCCGTTTTGTTTAATCTTACTAGAACGATTATCCCATTTTATTTCAAGAAATTCGATGCATTCAAAATGCAATCCACGAAGATGTCCTTGGGCACCTACAAGGTCCAAGGGGGAACAAGAAGATGGACTCCAAGTAGCTATAAACGAAGCACAGAACTACCTCCGAACACGAGGCCTCGAATGTGTGCCAGAAAAATCAGCACTTTTAAGACTTCGTGCTGGTACGGCTAAACAGAGGAAGACCACCATTCCAGACCAGGTCCTACTCATTAATGGCCAATCCGTTCAAACTGTGCCACATTTGTGAATTTGGGCTTGTTGTTCCCAAAATTGCTCCGGAATCAACACAATCGCCCTCTCCAAATAACTGTAAACCAGCTCAGGCACATTATTCAACGCGTCGGGCACCGTCGCTACGCCCTCAAGGAATCGGGCATTCTTAAAATTATACAAGCCATACTGATTTGTATACTCGCATATGAAACGCCGTACCTGGCACTTATAATGAATGAAAAAGCAAGATTAAATATAATTTTCCGCCAGGCCTACAAAACCATCCTTGGGTTTCCCTCCAAGACGCAGAGATGGAAATTACTACCTAGGCGTGCATAACAGTGGGAAGAACTACAGAAAGCGCACCACGTTTCCCAAATAGAGCGCATGAAGATAACACCTGTGGGGAGAGCGACTCTTCGATGATTGGGTTATCGTATACCACGGGTTAAAGATGAAGAACAAGTATACTTTTGAAGGTACGCCCGTGAATACGAGTGGCTCCAATTGCAACAAAAAATGCACCTCACTTACAAGAAGGCCCGAAGAATTGCCCGAGCACGAGCCATGTCCACAAAATATAACAATGGCCGTAATACGTTCTATGTGGACGCATCTCCTTATCAACACCGTGCCGCCCTTGTAGCCTGTATAGTCAATGGGCAGGGACAGCAAATAACGTCCACCACGGCCAAGACCACATCAATCGATACTGTCGAAGAAACCGCAATAGCCGATGCAATAACTACCGCCCACGGCACAGTCCCCATAACCGCGGACTTACCGAGCGCTTGCAGAAATTTTCAACGCGGACGCATTTACAAAACGGCACAACATATTCTCGAAGCCTGAACACTCCCGATCTGTTCATAGTCTGGGCTCCTGGTCAGGAATCCCACGAGGGAAAAGAGGCGGCTCGCACCCCTGTCCGCGCTTATATATACCGGGCTGTTTCTCTCGCGGAAGGATCGTTACCCCTGTCATCTAATCAGCAATCTCTCCTGCGCTACACGGACATCTTGGCCCACTTTCGACACACATGGCGAGTATTCCCTCATCCCTACCCTCAACTCACAAGAGATGAAGCTACCACCTTCAGAAGACTTCAAACCCACACCTATCAGCACCGCAACCTCCTCTATGCCATATATACGACTGAATAACAAGTTACTGGCAATTACTCCCTAGCCCTCAGTACCCCATACCAGCAGGTATGGGGGTGCCAGAAAACATATCTACAATCACTCTCTGTCTTGTACGGTCCGAGGTGTAAGGAAGCCGTCCGGTTTGTGAGGAAGGTGCGGGCAAAGTTGTCTTTCCACATCCCGTGCTTTGGAGTTGTAGGATGGCAACCAGCAATCACTCTCCAATCCGCCCATTCAACAGTGGGCGGCGCGGGTGGCCAGCCAGGACTCTGCGATCCAGCTTGACTCGGTGAACAGGGCCCGCGAAGGTAGCCAGCGCCAGGAGTTGCCGGGATGAGGATCCCCTCCACTCGGCGGGTGACCTCACAACAACACGTGTTGTTGTCAATTAAGATTTTATATTTTTTTCATTAATTCATTTATAAAGGAGGCGTAAGGACAACGGTAGGTGGTTTGACAGTGAGGTTGGAGCGGATTCCCCCACAGACAGGACAGGTCGCAAGATTCATAAAGAGGTCGCGAATATGGCGACTGGTGCTCTTTGCCCGCACTCGCAACGTATTGGGATGCATGCTGTAGAAACGCTTGCAGGGAGAAGCCCTAGAGAGGCCTCGCAGTGCATGCTGACACATTATCTGTTGCATTGGTGCATTGAAGCGCTGCAAGCGCTAAATTTTACCCTAGCACAGAACAGCAATCAGAGATTTCAGAACAGCAATCAGAGGTTTCAGCGCCGTAGCAGCTGATAAATGTTTCGTGGCTGCCGTGGTTTTGTTGTAGTGTCATGAAACGTGGTGTTACGATTGAGCCCGCAGCTGGGCTTCGTTTCAATACTCTTCGGCTGTGCGGCGAAGCCTCTACAACGTGCGCCTTTCGGGCAGGCCCTCCCTGACGGTGACTCACGCTTTCACGTCTCGACAGGCTCAGGATCTCTGGCGCCTATCTATCGGCGCGATCAACATTCGATGGCGTGCCGACGCAACAGGCCCAAACCTGCCCCAAGGACACAGAAGCCACGCGCCCGTTGGAGAGACCTCCTTCTCCCCTCTCTCAGACTCAGCATGCGCCGCTACTCACGACTGCTCACGAACTCTGGAAAGAGTGTTGTGTGTGTCTGTGACGTTCGTGGCGTGTGCACAATCTAGAGGGAACGCTGTTTTGACCGTTGGCGCTTTTGGGTATAAATACGAGCCCTTCAAGCGCTATAACTTATTCCTGTTTTAGCAGTGAATCAATGCTGTCACTCTGCTCGAGTCCTGTACTGTAACCTCGCCCGTCGGGGCATTGTTCTTTGGCTCATCTTCTCGCTATGAAGTAAACAGTTACGTTAGCCTATGGCTTCTAAGCTGGTCATACTACCGCTACCACGCAACGTACACCCAGAACGCAACGAGGAACGCAGACGGGCCAGAGCCAAGGTCCTGATCGAAACTCACGCAGACGACTCGCAAGCAGTCTATGTCGACGCAGCCAAACACCACTGCAAACCGGGTATATTTGTACTGGCAATTATCCGGGCAACGGACGGCCAGACGATCAACGCGTGCAGCATACGTGCCACGTCGGCGGAGCAGGCGGAGGAAGCCGCCATCGCCTTGGCTCTCAGATGCCGACCGGAAGTAACCACGATACTCAGCGATTCTTGCTCAGCCATCACCCACTACAGCAGAGGGTACACTGGAGCCCCGGCTGCCAAGATACTAACCAATGTCAAAACCACCACTACACACCTAAGATGGTTTCCAGCCCACACGGGGACCGTCTCTGGACGCTTCGCCAACCGGAACGAGGAAGCTGACGCCGTCGCGCGTGAGCTCGCGTGCCGCACGACGCACCCCCGCCCCTCGGAAGCGGAAGAAACGACCACAGCTAACTTCGAACCACTCATGGAATTCGGAGAGATACTCGGCTGGTACCGGGAGACCCGCCGACAACTATCCACGCCTCATCCAGGTTTAAGCAGAAGAGAAGGTGTCCTTCTACGACAACTACAAACCAGGACTGTCCTCACACCGGCACTCGCTCGACATGTTAACCCCGGATTGTTTGCGAGTGTAATGTGCAGTGCGTGCGGGGACGGACCGGCTACCTTAGCCCACTTGATGTGGGGGTGCGGTGTTCCCGTGCAGGGGAATACCTGGGACTCGTTTCCACCGGACATTGAACAGTGCGTCACGTCGCCCCATCAGGCGATGCAACTCCAAGCTATCCAGCGGCTCGATGCTGCGCTGGCCCGACAGAGGCGAACGGAGACTCCTCCTAGTAGCCAATGATGAGTCAAGCAACATAGAGGTCTAGCGAGACAGAGGGGTGGCGAAGCCTTGCGCGGCATGACCCACTCCCTCACACGCCGGATAGTGATAATAAAGTCTTGTTCTCTCTCTCTCTCTGGACTTCTTCACGGCTGCAACAGCGGCTGGCCGCTCGCTTCACACCACGCTACCACACATATGTCGGAGGCGACGGAGCTCGGCTCGGGTCGGCCTTCCCGGTCGCAACAACTGGTTGGCAGCGGCCGGATGGCAACTTCATAACACCTGGAGCCAGCGGTGCGATATCCAACCCGGCGGACGTCAAGGCGGCTTCGGACTTCGCAGAATTCACGGCGGTCAATGGTGAGTGTGGGACTTTTCTTCACTAAGTTTTACCAGGCTTCTGAGGATAGCTGGTAGGACGTGTGTTTTTGTCGCGTGGGTTATTCGCGCGAAAACATTTTTGGAGCAGTGGGAAAGCAGTACTCTAGACCGGCCACGAATTTGAAGGCGTTGAAAAAACCGCAGAAGAGCGGGCAGCCATTGAATGAGGTAAATGTTTCCGATAATCGCAGAAGATTGATCTGCAATAACGCATACGAAACATCAGATTTCTGGTGAAGCTCAGCGATATGAAAGCGCTTCATTTCGGACTATCGATGGTTTCGTGTCTTCATTCCTCAATTGCATTTTGATGTTGGCAGAACTGTTTTCGTTTTCGTTTTACGGTCATTGCGTTTCAATTTCGGTTGGTTTCGTTTTCACTGTGGTCAAGCTTCGCGTGAATTCTTGTTTCCAGAAGGGAGATCTTCGCTTATTTGTTTGTTTTTAAGTCCGTCACAAAATTTTTATCACTGTTATAAGGACAAAGCAGTCTTTTAATAAATCGAACTTTTATTTCGTCTTTTCTAAACATGTTTACGAAAGCTGAGTTCACAAAAAAGCAGAATTAGAAAGCCAGAGTAAATCGGGCATAATAAACTGCTATGCATATCCACGGCTCGATCAGATAATTAAGAGTGTGATGACTAACTCTCCCACTTTAGCTCTCGCACTTTCAGTGACTGGGCGAGAAATATTTGACTCTTATTCTACGCGGCCCATTAGCCTAAAAAAATTAGGACTGTGAATATTATACTATTAAAAACTGCCGAATTTTTTTGATCAGCCATTATTACAAACACGGCTTAATAATAGTGCGAGAATCCCATATGAGAATAGTATGAGAATAGTATGAGATGAGAATCCCATGAAATTGAAACTTGATTTATTTAACGCATTAACTTTCTGGGTTTTTTAACAGGCAACTTACCCTTGCGCGATCCTCAGAGTGAATGAAGTAGGCTATTTTCAAACCGATTTAAAGAGCAGTTATTTCTTATATATGTCCTGTAACTATTCCATGCACTTTATCTCTGTGTTCTATTCACGTATTTTCTGCCGTATCTGTTTTCAGACATTTTCCCCATTATCTCCTTATTATCTCCTTTAATATACTTTGAGTGATCCGACTTATGTCCCCTTAAAGCCCATTTGGTTTGGTTTTCTGTCATGTGGACAAACCACATCTTTCTACGGGCAGTAACAATAGCTGTGGCATCGGCAGAGTGCCGACGACGAGGATGATGACCTTAAAAAGTTTTGTACATGCCCACAAGGCGGGTGTCGCCAGGACTGGAACTCGTGCGTTTTTTTCCGTTGGAGCTGATACGAGAAATTTATAAGTGGGTGACCCATTCCATAACGCCGTTTTTTAGCACCCTTCCCGCGCTGACCTAGCTTTGCTTTTTATATTTCTTCTGCTACTTTAGACAAGAGCCAGTGGGCAGTGCACTGTAACGGGCTCGTGGGGCGTGCCGCTCGCGCTCTCGGGCTATCGCGAGGCGAACCGAGTTTCGCTCAGCCGCCGGATGTGACCGCCGACGCTGAAGACGGTGGAGCTCCGTGTCTTCTCGCCGCCGCCCCGCCGAAGGTGCCCCAACGCGAGGCGTCCCGGCCTGTGTCGGTTCGACCGGCGCTAGCAGCTACAGGACGCGGCCACCATAGCCAAGGCCTTCCGCCTTGGATGGGACACGGAAAGGTGAGCAGGAGCACCCACACCGTGTGAACACGCATTTGTCTCTCTTCTATTCGGGCTTTCATTGCGACGAACCCTGGACGCGATGGTTATTGGTATGGGCGTTTCAATGCGTTTCTTTCGTTGGGCGTTCGTTAAAAATAGTAGAAAAAAGGGACGGGGCGTCCGATATTTTGAAGTGCTACTCTGTGGCCCAGTGGACTTAGGCTGAGGATGATTATGATCATAAACACATCATAATGTGCAGCATTATTCTGTGGGCCCGGCCAGAGGGTAATATTCAGGTTTATTCGGTTTACCGTACCACGGTCTAGTTGATCGTCATTCGTCTCAAGCGACCCAAAAGGTACCAATCCACACTTATGCACAGCCATGAGCTGAAGTAAACGGACCACGGGAGTGGTGGCGAAAACTAATCGCTGCGCCGCCTGGTTGCGCGGCGCCTGCTGCCGAGACCGTGCACAGCGCAGACGCGGCCTAGCAGTACAGCACACATGCCGCTACCGCTCGCTTCTTCGCGACTGCTTCTTGCTTCGATAAATCAACGCCAGGGGAATCAGACTGCGCAGTTAGAGGAACACCGCCGGGCAGCGCCCCATCATTGAAAACGATGCGACTCACCTGATATGCGGCAATGGTGCTACGCTGCCACACATAGCGAGCAGTGGCTCCGTTGGGCTCGTAGCCTTTTTTTTATTATTCGGTATCACAAGGTCGCAGCGGGAGAGCAATGAAGTAAATACATCCGAAAATAATGGCCAACCAACGTGGGTACTTTCTCTTATTTCAAGATGGTGTATGGGCTATTTTCCTTGTTTTGATATATTTGCGCCTGATGCAGGAAAACTTTGACCCCTACTGAAACAGCCTTCCGATCACATTACAGTGAATCCTATCCTATTTAGCTGCCACAACCCCTTAGGCCCCATCACAAAATCCCGCAATTGTTCACTTCACACCTCGTTATAGCACTTCGGATTTCGCCAAGGGCACCCAGCTAGTCGAGCATAGCAGCTTTTTTGTGACCAATGTGTCGGTGTGTGTGCGTGCTTGGGGAAGTTCGTATGTTTCTCATAAATTCAACGGCTCAAAAAGAAATACCACACGGGGGATTGGTTAGGTGAAACCCACTATATATCTTGCTTTTGGAGCATTTATTAACTGCTTCGAAGTTATCAAATCCAAAAGGCAGAAATAGCGGCCCACTAATTTATCGGTATGATAAATGCATCCATCAAAGCTGACCTTTCCACGTTCCTTTGTTTCGCAGTTTAAAAACTGAAGTTATTAAGATGTCGGATATATACAAAAACGGCTTATAATTTTTTTCAGTTTTTACGAAGGTATTAACCAAAGTAGCTCAAGAAACTAAACGGAATCATTTCTAGTCGGCCATTAACCTATTTTTGTGTGATCGATGAAACTTGGAATTATCCTAGCAGACAGAAATGAGGATGCTGTAAGGCGATTTTCACAGTGGTTTCGGCTAACCTGATGAGGCTGCTGGAAAGGGTTCGGAAGCAGTACCTTCATGTTATCGTATTCAAAATGCGACTGCTGACTACCTATGTGGCCGACTGAGGTAAATCTCCCCGCGATTGAGTAGCTGTTGAAGCAGTCAACTATAGTATCATTTGATTTATAGTGGCGTTTCAATAATGCACTTTATGAGCTAGAACTGTTCAGTGGAACGATGTCTTGACAGCCGCAGACTTTTCTAAACGTTTGTAAGTCCAGCGTGAACTAACTAGAATGAGTACGTGACACTCCTCACACTGGTCTTTGAGGTCAAATGTACATTCTTTCCTTAGATATCCGCATTCAAACACGAGTTATCAGGCCCCTTTAAACGTGGCTTGGATGCAACGCGTGTTATATCTGACCGACGATGGCGACACGAAATACCCCTGATTTTTTATGGCAGTGGTACTCGGCCGGTAGCGTGCCGAAGATTCCTTCTGGGCTTGCATAAGTGTTGGGGGACCGCACGATGAAATAGGATGATACATGCCCTATTGTCACACACTTAACCATTGCAGCCACAGTCGCTCATGCAAGTATCTCTATGCCCGCCCTTTGACTTTGGCTTTTCTGCATAGCTGGAACGTTGTGCAAAAAGCCAGCTTTAAAATTTGGGCTGTGCGGAGGCGTTATTGTAACAAGTCGCGACAGGGTTTGAAAAAAAAAAGGAATTGGGGAGTGTGGCGGAGGGACCCACGCAGTCCTAAGTGTCTTCACGTTCCGCTTTTTGTCGGCGGACCCCCATCTGATAATGACGGCCCTGTGCAGTGCTTTTTAAAATAATACGCGTGGATAAACTTTCCTGTTTTGAAGTATACCGTCGTTTTTTTCCGCATGCCGTCGACCATAAGCTGGTAATATTTTTATCTTCAATAATTTACTGAACGACTACCTTTGGATCAAATCCTTCAATTTCAACTCGTGTTACAGAAATGCGCAAGAGCTGTCAATAATGGTTTCAAGTGCAAATAAATCTGATCGAAAAATGTAGTTTGCATGCGTTTCGATAGTCACTGGGCATTGAAGGCGTGGTTCAATAGTATCTCATATCGCAATACAGTTTTTGAACATTAAATGTATGTGTCGGGGCCTCGAACTTGAAAAAATTGCGAAGTTGGATTTTCCCGAGCATTTGCGAAATGGCACATATGCCGCATACGACAAACGAAGTTTCATAAAGCAATGCAGTACATACCTAAACACAGCAGTATTTGTTAAAACCTTAGCATGTAAGTTTAGCATCAACAATTTTTCGAGCTCGCTGATATTCTCCGAAGGCTATAATTTCGCATGTATCCTCAAAACCGACAAAGATGGTGTTTGATATTATTTTCTTCGACTGCACAATGATTTTTTTCTGCTTCATTTTCTGCTTCAATATATAGCGCGGGTGTGTGTGTGCGGGGGGGGGGGGGGGGGGGGGGGGAGGGGCAAAAAAAATGTTTCAAGCACAAGATAATCACGAGCGCGCCAACTCTGCCAGAGGAGCAGCGTTGCCGCCGATTGCGCCAGCGCGCCGTTTCCATAGGCGTGTTGACCAGCAGACAGCAAAAGGGCAGCGCGGTTCCCCTAGAGGCAATTTATCGGAGCGCGACACAACTGGCGGTGAGCGCGAACACAGGCGGCGCTGCGAAGCCCGCCTCCGTGACGTCAGCTTAGGGATTCTCGCATTTGTCATCTGCTTCACTCAGGCTCGCTCTCCCTGCTGTTTCTTTGCGCTCGGTCAACGTCTGATGCTTGTCCGCACCAGAATTGGCGTGTGGGTAACTTTCTATCATTATAATAGGCTTAAAATCGCATACACTAACTCATGGTGTCAATTAAAGTATAGTTTTGGATACCGCGACGGGAGAAACATTGCCGGCGCCACCCCATTCCTTGCGAAGCCGGTCCTGAGCGGAGCGCGAAGAGTCCGAGCTAGGCGTCAGCTTCTCAAGTAAGCATTCGAACAAAAGGAACAGTGAGCTGCTAATAACTGACAACAGCGAAAATGG
This sequence comes from Haemaphysalis longicornis, assembly GCF_048455015.1. NCBI lineage: Eukaryota > Metazoa > Arthropoda > Arachnida > Ixodida > Ixodidae > Haemaphysalis > Haemaphysalis longicornis. The sequence goes on from NW_027526203.1 coordinate 202,989,786, forward strand.
AAGACCAAAACAAATTCCAGGCCTTCAGGGCTGTTGGTTTGGCAGAAGGCATTACGATTCCCGGTAATCATATGTAAGGTAAAACAGTTTTTGCAACCTTGCCGAACGCTCGAACGTGTATTGTCACATCACTTTACGTTGTCAAAGCATGAAAATTTGCCGACATGCACTATAGACTGCAAAAACTGTAGGTTGAGTTCCAAATAACCCAGTGTGTATATACGCGCGTGCTGATTCTATACCAGGCATCTAACCAGTATGGAGGTTTATTGAACAAAACGAGTCACGTCTTCGTTAAATTTATAGTAAAACATATATGTTTGTTAAGACCTGGAGGGATATTTCGCAACATTTTGCACAGCCATATCTTCCCGATATTCGGATATGCGTTATAGGAAAACTGCACTCAAGAGGAGGAGGAGGAGTAAGGGGAAGAGGGGAAAACTTTATTTAACAATTAAATCGATCTGGTTAGTGGGACGGGTCCTCAGTCCAGGACAAGAGAGTAAAAGTAATTTTCTTCAAATCATAGAACGCCATCCCGAGTAGAATAGGATTTGTTCTTCGCGCCTGGAAGGGTTGAAAAGCAATAAAGAGCTACTTCGAATTCTTCTTCGGTTTCGATTCTTGTAATATATGCAGGTATACTATTTATTACGTTAGTTAGCGAGTATATCATGCCTTCAACACTGTAATCATGTCATCATTGTTCGAGTTGAGAGTCAGTTCGTTATGATAACGATATAATTACGATAGAAATTCGGAGCACAAAAGCCGCCTTCGATTACTGTGGACCACGTCGTTTAGGGCGCGATCGCGGGGGCGTAGCACAAACCTTATCATTGTATTTGCATGTGAATAAACAAAGCACGTTGCGGATATACACCTTCTTGCACGCAGCCGTAATGAAAGCCAATTTGTGAAGAAGGGAATGTATGACATACAACATGAAGGAAGTATCCACACGACCTTTGTGAGCCTCCCAAACATCCCGAAACCTCCTAATAAGTTGGTGACGGCGCAGAAAAATTAATGCGTTGGGCAGAAAAAAAGCAAGAAACATTAATCTGATACAAGACAACAACGGAAGAAACAGAAGAAAGAGGCTGCCGCTTGGTACGTAGCATTAAACTGTTGAGTCTTCATAGGAGCATCACAAAAATACTGCAGGGAAGCCTAGGCATTTTGAATACTTATCGAGAAGCTCTGACCACTGATCCTCGCGAATAAGCAAGAAAGGACGAGTTACACACGATCTTCTGACCGATACTCTGAAGAAAGATGTTCGCTATCTCTTCGTGTGTTGCAAACTTGTGGGGAATACAGCTTCAAATTATTCAGATGCGTCAGAAGCTGGCAAAATAACTTAGTCGCTAGAAATACGCTTTTTAACGCACTACAGCAACGAAGCGCGTGATTTCTAACCCAGGTACTGCTGCCCCTCACAAGCGGAGTGTAGCAGACGACAGCGGCGCGAGTCCCTAAGCCGACGTCAGAGCCAGGGGGCGCCACTCAAACATCTCACCGCCAATAGCGAAGAAGCGAGCGATAACGGCATGCGTGCTGTACTGCTCGGCCGCGCATGCGCTGTGCGCGGTCTCGACAGCAGGTGCCGTGCAACCAGACGGCGCAGCGATTAGTTTTGGCCACCGCTATCGTGGTATGTTTACTTCAGCTCACGGCTGTGCATAAGCATTGCGTGGAAAGAGAGCTGGCTACACATAATAATTCACTTAAAAAAGAGCATCACCATTGCTCAATCTCAAATCCAGGCCGTTAGCGCGAAAACGTACGACTCTACCACTACGCAAGGGGAGCATGCGAGCGGAGCAGTAGCTCAAAACAGTACAGAACCCGGTGGTGTGATCCACGGATTAAAGCTGAGCGTTATTCCCTGGTCTGGTCCACAGAATAGGGAGTGCGTACTTTTTACGCTGAAACCTGTTCGCACAGGCTTGTTAGCATTATCTCATGGCTCGTTCGGTAAAATTCGTAGAATGTGTGGCCAAATCAACCCTTTAATTGGGTTCCACGCACTCAACAACGTCATTCATTTACTGATCCCTTGTGCAAGAAGCCCCACGTGGTACTATCTCTTGGCGTCAATACCTCACACCGTAACACGTTTTCTGTAAACCACCACCCAGTACAGTGGTACCTTGGCTTCATGACGCTAACACTGACTTTTTTGTTACCAAGACACGCGCAAGGCGGCCTTGGTTGGCATGACGTTATACTGCAAGAGCGAAGAAATATTTCCGTGGTGTCCCCCGATCAACAACAAAAATACACATCTTAAATAACCACAAAACTTCCAGGAAGGCAATCAACAATACTTAGTCGTTGTTGCCTGAAGAACCACCGCAAATCTTTCGTCTCGGCTGCAGTGGTAGCTTAGTTGGAAGAACGTGGAAGTCTTGGGTTTTGTTTTAACACGGGGGCTGTTGTAGGCCAAGCCTTTACGCCCGGCTGCTCAAGGTCTTGCTGAACTGATGGGTAGCAGCAAGTTCCCAGACACGCCAGCGGCCTCCATCGGTGGCCAATCCATCGTGGCGGGCCCCCTATCTACCGGCCCCACAGATAAGGGTCATAAACAGGTTAACCCCCTCCCGCGAGGAGAGGGAGAGGTGATTGAGTCCTCCGCCGCTGATGTTGCGCTGCCAATTCCATTACGCAAACCCTAGTTTTTGCCGCCATTCTCAGGAAAGCGGCCGTTGATGTTCGAGCCGGCACATGAGAACCGTGCACAGTCGCGCTGTTTCATCACGTTTTTAGCTGGTGGAACTGGGTTTAATTTTTTACGTATGACTCACGTTTGACTTTTTGAAGATTTTGTTTTTAAAAGGAAGCTTTAATTGCCTAATGGAAACTGAAAGAGCAAATTAGACACGGGCAAGAAAAGGGGACAACAGGACGAGCGCTCGTCCTGTTGTCCCCTTTTCTTGCCCGTGTCTAATTTGCTCTTTCAGTTTCCATTATACATCACCAACAGGCCCAAACCATGACCCTTTTGGACTTTAATTGCCTCTCTCGCGGTCTTTCGAGGGGCTGTTGCTGCTGCTGTTCCTCAGGCCGGAAATCGTTACACAGTACAAGAACGTCTTCGCTGATGGCGAAACCTGGCGCAGACCGCGAATGTGTGCTGGCTCTATTCATTAGTGAAGGCAACAAATTCAAGACGAGGAGTCTTAAGAAATCTGTTCCCGGAAGCTACGAGCAAAGAAAATGCCACACGAAATTAACTCTCAACGCAGTAATAATTTCAAACTGTGTCATTTGAACTTCATTTTTCAGTCCTGAACTCTGACATTATTGACGATGTCAACATCATTCTTGCATATACGTATATGTGTGTTATCGTTTTCAATAAAGGTGTTGGAAGTTAGCGCCGTGTGTGTCTACTTGTCTGTGTCTCTCGTCTTCTGCGCTACATATTTGTAAATCATTGAAAGCTTCGCTTGTAGATTTTCACATGCGCGTTGTACCTGTAAATTTCTTTGTTTACTGTATTTCCTTAGGACACGCACCCGAAAGGCATCCTCACCCTTTACTATCGGGTATTTGAAACCAGTGGGTCACTTCAAAATTCCCATGGCATGGACTCCCCTGGTACGTCTATTTCCGGAAATCCTCATCCCTCATATACTGCAAGAACGCGTCCCGTCTCGAAACGTGCACGTGCATACAACGCTGAGAAAGCCATCTTCCCGAAGTTTTGTGTTTTGCTTCTCTGTCACGCACGCACGCATAGGTAGACAGACATACATGTGCGCGTACACTGGAACTCAGGGCACCCTCAACGAACCTCTTTTGTGGAAGTTCTCCCGTTTACCAGAATTTTAATGCAGCCTCTCAGTAACCAATCTTAATCACAGCTCGAAAACCGGGCAAGAGTAAAAGACAATACAGCTCGTGCGGCTGTTTCTAGGTCTTGTTGCGGCCGCTCTCGCCTGTTTACGAGTTCTTGCTCTACGAATTCTAGGATATTTTCCCGTCTCTTCTAAGTTATTCAGCCTTGTTTCACCTTAACATCGAAACGAAGGCCTATTGCTCGTGAGATAGTCGTTTCATATATCTGCAGCTCGTTCGAAAATCGCGCGCTCCTGAACGCCTGAGCATTTATGTCGAACATCACAGGTGCCGGGCGAAGGTTTGAAGTAATCAGCACTCAATTATACGTAAATGGAAATAATTGCATTTGAAAAAATATTGAAATGGCGCACCTAGTATTTTTTTCCTGTATGTACAGTCTTTGTAAAAATTTTCTAGGCCACTCCAAATGGTTGTGCGCCACCAAGAATTCAGTGTAAAATTTCAACGTTTCACCGTTTAAATGTGAGCAAAATTGTTTTTGGCAGTTATAAAGAAAGGTGCTTTCTCCCACTTTGTGGAACGAAACGTTTCAGCAGAGTTCAATATGTAAGCTTGTACTTTGAATACTTTGTGGCCCACATGCTTTTGTCGTGGTCTAGAAAATTTGGCCAAAGGCTGTACAATGATGGTGATTGCAAAGTTCTGTTCGTTCACGCCAACAAGGGTATAAGGGAAGTAGTTCGCCTCTTTTATGCGTGAAAATAAAAAAATTATAGATGAGAGGTTGCGAATGGAGATAAATTTCTTCCCTCAGAAGGATACAAAACCATTACTTCAGGATATCGCATGCGATGTTCGAATAATTCAGCTACAGAAGTAAATGAAATCCCCGTCCTATTCCTGTGTACTTAATGTGTATGTAAGGGGTTCTTGAATCTGGGGTTGCCAGCCTGCTGTGCTCCTCCAACTTCGCTCTGAAAGAGGCGTTCTTTAGAGCCCCCCTCGGCGTTGATTCGAGCGCCAACGTCGAGTAAGGAAAAGTTCACTGGACATGAACCCTCGTACGCTATTTGTGCAGCAGGACCGCCGGAATCGAGGTCATCGCTAAGCCTGTATACCATGTGGGTATGAGGGCCTCATTCAAGGAACATAATGAGCAAAGGGAACGGTTAAGAACGCCCCATTTTATTCGAGGTGGACGCAATTATTGTGTTGCTCCATACTTGAACATTTAATATCTTCGATTCGAACCACATTTTTTCCCACTAGCACACCTCTAATTGCTGCACGACTTACAAAAGGCGGCAGAGGCTTGTGCTGCCCAAAGTGACCACCTAGGTGGTTCATTCACTAGAACAGGTGTCACGGAAACGGCGATTATCCTCCTCCGACATTCTGCTCTTCCTCTCAGGCCACCCCCAAGCTTGTCCGCAGAAGCAAGGTGTACGCGGAAAGCTGGAGGCGCATTCACCTGATGGGTCCCACGATGCCCCCGGCTGCGACCCCGGTGGCCACCCCACCGAACGCAGGTGTCGCCCGGGGGCTGAACCTGTCAACCGGACCTCCCTCCTCCACATGGAGGTGGAGAGACAGGGGGCCACCATGAAGCACACTGAATTCACCGACCCTGGCGTTTTGCCTCGAGCAGCCCCTGGCCTCCATCCCCCTCGCACAGGTCTGCATGTCATGCGCACTCTTTTCAGCCACAGTGTAGGCCAAGGGACCGCGTGAATGGCCAGCGACAAAAGCCTGCATGACAGTTTCAGTTATGGGCGCGTACTTGCTTCGGTTGTAGGGGTTTCTATTCGTTCCTGGTTTCCATTTGTAAGTGACGCATGCACGATGAGCCTGAACCACATCGCGAAATTTTTTTGCACATCAGCTTTAGGTTCATTTCGCAGGACAATGTCGTCGTAAATCTTCAAATTGCTTGAGGGGTTAAACTAACGCCTGATTATGTCATTTGATACTCGACCTTCGCAAGCAGATCTTATAAGGCAGTGGAGAAGTTAAGTATCCGAATGCGGCATTGTACTCGTATTCCCCTTCACCTCACGTCCAAGCTACTGTGGCAGGACAGTTTGTTATCGAAACTAAGGATTAAGACTGGTCGTGTAGCGGTCTGAATCTTGGAATCGTGGAAGCGCGTCAGTCGCTTCCGCAAGAACGTCCTGCGCGAAGACGGATATACGTAGAATGATAGGAGGAGGTACAGTGGATAAAATAACGGTGTATATTCCCGATGCCGAGTGAACTGCAGTACTTTACTTGCGCAGAAGGTTAAAAAAATTGGGCCCATCTCCCCACGAGGGGGGACTCGAATAAATGCGTCGCGTAGGGGGTGGGTGTATTGCGTTAACGTTAGTGTTTGGGGGGTGGTGGTGGGGTGATAGTGAATGGAGCACCAGTAAAGCAGGGGTCAAGTGAAGCGAAAGTTAAGCAAAGACGCGCTTGACTGATTTCCGCCCCGCGCTCCTCCGCTTTATACACCATTTTCCTTGCTAGAGATGGGCGCCGCCATTTGCTTTTTCTGACCAGACGCTAGCGCCGTCTATGAAGCGACCGCCGAAACTTCCGCGCTGGGCTGTTAAGTGCTCCGTTCTTTCCGTGCGTCTGCTCGGTACCCGTGCATTACCAAGTGAACCGTAGTGGTTTGGCGTTAAGTTAGCGGTTGCAGTGCTTGTGTGTGTGTGTTCTGTTTTGTTTTCATCATCTGCGGACGGATTTTAGGTCTTCATTTGCTGCCAGAGCGGAAAATGCCGCTCCCGGCTGTTGCGAGCAGCAGTAGCAGTGTAGTGGTGGTGCCGGTGGTGCTTCGCAGTTCCGTGATGCAAACGTACCGGTATGGCACCGACTGACATAGAAATCGATATCGGGGAGTAAATACGTGTTTTCAATGCCACCGTGCTCGTTATGTTCACCGATTAGTCATGTTTACGGAAGCGCGGACGTCGAATGCGAAGCGCGCACAGCATATGTGGGTCACGGTGATCCGTGCTCGCGATGGACTTTCGACGAGGCGATTGCTACGCTGTTGACATTACAATGTAATATAATCTTACTTAACTAGACTTATGACGGTTACTGACGAAACGAAATTACCTGGGCGGAAAAATAACGCGACTGCACAACCAGACAAATTACTATTCGAAGGTTGAGCAGAAGGGTCGACGTTCGGGCGAGTTATTCTGGTTGATCATGATCGTGAATATGATTGACCTAACTCTGCGCAGCGCATGTGGCCTGTCGCTCGGAGCCCACCTTTGTGAAACCGCTACT
>NW_027526203.1:202996977-203098894 GCF_048455015.1 Haemaphysalis longicornis
AGATTCGATGAAAAGGGTACTGTTTAATGCCAATCGGCTGTAATGACCAAACAATATATGATATTTTAAATTGACTACAAGGAACCAGAAGTTATTGTAATGTTGTATTGTATCGGCGCTTGTGAAAGATCCTCAGGTGGTCAAAATTAACCCGGAGCCCTCCACTACGGCGCGCCTCATCACCCAGAAGCGTCGGGGCGTTAAACACCATAATGAATCAATTAATCAATCAACCAATCAATCAATGCTGTATGGTAAACGATAAAGTTGCTTCTAACATTTCAGGGGGTTCCGTTCCCTGTCGCAGCTTTGCGTATGATAAATGGATTTTGCTCCGTCTGCTTGCCGTCCAAGTGCACCCAACAAACCCTGGAGTTGGTCGTTGCTACAAAGTCGTTGCGGTTTATCAGCGGCATCCACCAATATCTCAACTCAGTGTGTGTTGGGAAGCGATGCAGCAAAAACACGCCGCAACCGCACTGCATTTTCTCCAGGCAGTGTCGTGCACATGCGTGCTGTCAGCGACTGTTTCTCGCTTTCTCTGGTTGTTCAATAACCCACCACCGCGCAGTGCTGACCAAGTGACGTTTGCGCCTTGAACGGCATCGCAGCATTGGCTAAAACAGTTGAAAGTTCCGCAAAAACTAAGCACGCGGTGCGAAATACCCCTTGTATACGCAGCGGAGCATACCGCGTCGAGCGATGTTAACAGCCCAGCGCGCACAGGCAACACTGGTCGGCCGCCAAGAGAACTGGTTTGAGAGTATTTTCCTCCTTTCCCGGCTGCTTATGGAAAATGGGTGTATATACCCGCCACGCGCGTTCGAGGGAGAGGAGCATGGGGAGAGACGCGCATGCCCACACTTCCGTATACATGCTCTCGACCCTCCGCGCCGCTATCGCGCAGCTGGCACGTTGCTCGCACGCCCCTATCACGTGTACAGCACGCCGCTAGCACGTCCCTATCACGCAGCTGGCACGCCGCTAGCACGCCGCTATCACGTGCACACCTGTTACTCAGCACGCCGAGCGCGGGGTACAGGTGCGCATGCGCGCGCAGACGCGCTCCCCACGCACCGCTGCACCTGTTGTTGAGAGCGAGGAGGGTACGGGGGAGAGACGCGCACCTGCGCCTCGCCACGACGCGCATGCGCAGTGAGCGTGTGGACGCCGCCGCCGACGGTCGAGGGACATCGTGCGACTAAGAAACGCTCCGCGTTTAAAAATACCCCCCCCCCCCCCAGGCCTTCCGTACAGACGGTTAACCAGCGAAGCTGGAACGGTCGTGTTGCCGCTGCTCCGCCTTCACCGCTGTCGCACCTGCCCGGCGTTGTCGTTCCAGCTGCGCTTAGTGCTGGAGCTCGATACGTGCGTGCTCTACTGCGCGAGGGAGTCTTTTTCGTTCCCTGCGATGCGCCGGTGTCACCAGTGTCGGTAAATGAGAGACTGCATCTACGTAATCGATAAACCAGCCAGTTCTCTCCCTTTCCTTCTGTCTCCTCTCCAAACTTGTCCATACGTGCATGGCGTAGAGCCGGGGTGAGTTTTCTCCGTACTGGGGGACCACAATATTTTCCTTTTGCATAGCAATAAAAAGATCCGCTTTTAAAAGCGGTGTTTAGAAAGCAGCGTTGCTGCTCCTTGTATGATGACCGAGGCAAGATAAATGCACGGTTACAAGGCAACAGCGGTGCCCTTGGCAACAGTTGCAGTAAACCGTACCAAAAGCATGTTCCGCTGTAGTCTGCTACATTTTAACAATTCTCCGCTGTTTATGTACCAAAACCCCCTTCAACTAATTAAGATGAGCCTCCAAGTTTTGCGATGATCGCGAAGTTTTGCGATGATCGCGAAGTTTTGCAATGATCGCGAATCGCAAAACTTGGAGTTTTGCGATTTCAACAAAGAAATCATGCGTAAAAAAGAGCCTATGTCCTCCGTTGCGTACAAAGGAGGACATAATTTTACTTTACATTACAAACGTGAAAAAACTGCTACACGGCATCTTTATAGAGTATATGACGTATTGCCCGAATGTTTTATTTTTGGTTTCTACCCGAAGCTCGTCCTTTTTTGCCTACAGCACAGATATTCCTTTTTAGGACGAACAATAGACCAGATGTGTTTGGACGACTTACTTTCCTTTGTATATAAACGGTGCGAAGTGACTGACTTTTTATAGGGTTTTGGCGTGGCTTCGCTTTGATTGTTCGGAGGACCGGTTAAGTCTACCGTGTTTTGCGCCTTTTACGGCCAGTAGTTGCGGTAGGCGCCTATGCATTTTGCTCGTCATTTCGTTTCTTTTTGCTTCAGAGGAAAGTTCTTCCGGTTGGTTTGAGACCAAGTCTGAACCGGTGCCTGCTGCCGCCGCCAAGTCGAATGACTTCAACAAGGACGGTACGGCAGCACTGGTGCTCTTCGAAGTGAAGGCCGCCGAATTTTTGAAGGATTATCAAGAGTATCGTGTTAACAGCTCTTCAATGGACGTCTGCCACCACAACGCCGTCCTTGGTGTGCAGTCTTCGTGTTCGCTTCTGAGTGAAGTACTTGGATTGTAGAGCGTGCGGCTGCTCAACTGGCAGCCGGCTCAGTTGAAGGGTGCACTTTATATATTGTCTCAGAAGAAACGCCCTCGTGCTATTGTGTCAAGGGAATGAACCAGCCCACTTGGAGTCGTTATTCCTTGTATATATGCCATCATTGACATATGGCCTAACATGACATTTAGAATTTATATCATCCTTAGCAGCAGCAGCCTATCTACGCCCACTGCACGGCAAATGCCTCTCCCATTAATCTCCAATTATCCCGGTCCTGTGCTAACTGCGACCAATTTATCCCCGCAAGCTTCTTGATCTCATCTGCCATTCTACCTTTCTGCCGTTCCCTGTCACGCTTGCCTTCTCTATGGATTCACTTTGTTACCCTTATAGACCAACGGTTATCTTGTCTTCGCATTACATGCCCTGCCCACGCCCATTTCTTCTTAGTGTCTACTAATTTGCATATGTAATAAATATAAATAGTTGTAGTCAAGGGTACGACGAAAGTTCGTCTCGTCAGATATATGGAGTAACAGTAATGAAATTAACTGACCAAGTCAAAAACAAGTCAAAAATACGGAAACCGTAGGGGTTCTGTAAAGTTTACTTGTTGTTTTTGATCTGGTCGGTGACTGCATGGCAATTTCTTCTTTAATATAACTCTTTATTATTTTTATTCAGCAAGTGCTGGACACCTTATGACGTCGTCTAAGTACGATGGGTATTTAAAGTGAGATTCAGCATAACAGTAAAACTCCATTGCGTCTAAGATCACGAACATAGAGAGCGAAATGGAATGAACAACGAAACGTACCAATGCTACACTATATCGTGCTGATCACGCTCTCAGATGTTCTGGTGGAACACTGTATGAGGGAACAATAAAGAGTTGAAGGCAGCTGTCCTTGGAAAATATAGCGTCAAAGAACTTGGCTGATGAAGTCGTGTTTCTTGTTGACATGACGGAGGAACACAATGAATGGCAAGTAGCGAATTCTTCGTTCAACCGGGAGTGCAGAAATTCCAAGCACCTTATAAGCTGTGGGGGTGGTATGTTTTTGGCTGAGATTTCTTACGAGGGTCCACACGTTGAAAACTCGAAATGTAAAGCGAACAGAATTCCTGTGGATTCTTCCTATATTACCAGTGTTACATTTTTTAGGGGCCCTTACTATGCTGGCATATTCTGGTTTGATTCTGAGGATTGATTGATGTCAGAGAAGTTTTACGTTCTTTGGCACATTGGGAAGCTTGTGTATTAAGGAACACAACTTTCTCAAAAAATTTCCACGCGAGAGTTTCAGAAAATAGCAGTAGGGAACATGACACCCAAATATTGAAGGACTCCCACTACGGTTTTGTTCAATATTTCGCGTATTACGTCTCTTGTTTGTGCTATGAAGACATCGACACTAAGGAATAATCAAGATTGCTGTAGAAAAGTTGTTCAGTTTCGAAATGTAAAAATACAAAGGAATGCGAACTCGCTATGTCACCACCGAGGCCACAGGATACGACGGCTCAGCGCGGCGCTCCACGGTTGGGCAGACCTGCTGTTTCTTGCATGTGCCAGTGTATTGAATAAACAACCCTAAACCATTTCCTAGTTCCCGTTTGAGTAAGCCTTACAAAGTTACCGCAGATTCAAAAAAGAAAATACATAGTAATAGAAAAAAGTTGCAGGTGACATCTGCGTTTGGGTCGTAAGGTGTATGGCGCGATAGCACGAATTGCTTGGGCATGAATGGAGATTTTCGATTCGCTGTCGGGCATAACTATGGTTTGCAAGAACTGCAGTTCAGCGACGACACGTAGAGTAGCAGCAACGATTTTCAAATCAGTGCGGTACAGGGAAGGCAGAGGCAAATTACGCTTTTGTGGCGGAAAAGGGCCTTGCAACGCTTTAGATAAGCGCTTTCACTCTTTCCTTGGCGTCTGGAACCACTGCGAAAGCGATAGTTATCGCCAGCACGGAGCGGCACTGCGTGATTTGCTCGTCGCACCAGATACGTCTTCCATTTCTGCGTTGGTTTTGTGGCTTTTCTTTTAAAGTTGCTATCGAAAAGCATTCATTGCTGCAAGTGAAGTAAAACCGGCCAACAGCCGCTACATAGCCGTAATTCGAGCTGTCGAAAAACGTCAATACCTGGAAAGCGAGAAAGATCTTTTGAGCGAGCTTAGAAGTTTTATGATGGGCATAGAGCAGCAATTTTTGGCAGAGGTGCTTTGCGAACCCCTAATCTAAGTACTGGGTGTGTTGGGTGACTACGTTTTGCAAGCATTTAAGATTTCAAAAAAAGTTGAAAAAAAAAGTGTTGCAGGGTCCATTTAGGATGGTGGGGGGGGGGGGGGGGGGGGAGTGAAAGCTGGCGGCTGCGGTGTGTTTGTCATTTTAGGAAGAAGGGGAAGGTGTTAGTGTTTCGAAGTGTTTATTTTCTAACGTCGTGGCCTGGCTGAACGTTTTGAACTTTTTATAACACACACACTTTGAGAAACCTTGATTGAGAAAGTTTTAATTGATTGGGAAAAGGGAATAATGAGAAAGTACGCCCAAAGGCTGGAGCTCAAACTCCAAGGGCCCAGCATCAGCTGACGCTGATGTTGAGGTGACCAGTTGGCCAGGACAGCTTCGTATGCGGCGTTGTAAGTGTAATATGCAGTGTTTGAGTTATTTACCCCTGAGCATATCCTTCAATATAAGCAGGTTGCGTAAAGAGAGTGGGTGTTTCCCTGTATTTAGCCCAGTCTTAGGTTAATGCCGCATGTTTGCTATTTACATCGTTGTCCATGTGTACTTATGGATATGTGTGTTGGTTTGTATGCTGCGGAGAGCTTTGCATTCTTAGGCATTGAGATCCCCGTGTAGCACGGGGAAGGATGGTAATCCTAAGCGCAGAATTAGAAGACGATCTCAATATTTTTCTTTGGAGAAACTGTGGCAGTCGTCGTGAAAATGGAGCACGGTATGCGAGTTTTTTCGCTGATATTCGTAAACTGCGTCCTTCCCTTTGCGACCCTTTCGTCCGGGTGTTGATATGATGTGAACTTCCATCATTGTGGCTTTAGGAATACTCCTTTAGCGCTTATGTACTATGCCTGCAGCCAAGGGACTAGTGGCCTTTTGAGCGTGTGTAGCTATGTTTAAGGATCTATTTGGTAGTTCCGCTAGGCGGATCGCCGGGAGTATTCCCGGTTTTCCGATCCTGTGTGTAGAAGGGTAATGTAATGAGCGATTGCTACGGTAGTCCTCTACGACTATTGTTGCCTTCGTCCTTTCGAGCGTCTCGGCGCAGGAGGATGCTGTGTTTACATAGTGTTGGAGCTTTCCTCGACGGAATTTGATCCTAGCTCCTTTTGTATGTTTAGGTCTATGGTTTTTTGGTAGTACCATGAAAGCTTTTATGGACAGCCGCTGGATAGGTGACATATCCAACATGGCGTCCAGACGTTTTGTTTCTCCGGGTGCGGCATATACTCCATTGTATGGCCGGTCCCAATTCTTTTCACAGAGGCTACTTTCGGGCGAGGAGACAAACCTCTCTGATATATTTAATGTTATTATAAGACACAATTTAGGACCTGTAGGGTGATCATGAAAATTGAAAGGTAGATGTGTCCTATATGCTGTTGCAATAACGGTGCATATTAGGCTGTCTTCAGTGCCGGTAAATGTCTGGTAAGACAGGCCTACCGATATCAGGGTCATAATCACTGCCTACATACGTTTTGTCATTTTCATTTTATTCAAGCTCTTCCCTTGAATCGGCCTTTTACAATGTGGGAGAAATGGTCAAATATCTCCTGTATTTTGGCAGTTGTGTTATCGGCGGTGACGCTAGTCTGTAGGGCACTGTGAATGATTCTTACGAGGCCGTTTTCTGAGATCACATGCTGACCTATTTTTAGGTTTTGTAAATTGGCCGCGTGGGGTCATTCATCGTTTGCTGCACAGAGCTCGCGGCTGTGACAAGGCGTGGCGGTCATCTTCTGCACCCTTTTTTACGTAGGTGACGCAATGTTAACGATCACCGCAAATAGTATTGTGTGGTAAGGCACTTTGGTGCGATAGCGTCTGTTGCGGGCATGGCGGGCGACCGTGTCTGCCGAGCATGCGACCAATGCGACTACCCATGGCACGTACACGGCCGGACTGGAGGAGCGGCGAACGCTTCGCCGCTCCTCCAGTCCGGCCGTGGCACGTAGAACTAAATTCACTGCGACGCCGCTGCGCCGGCTTACATCGCGTATCTTTTCTACCGACTCTGCCCTAGTGTCCTTGTCCTCCTTTCCACAATCTGGGTGCCGCTGCTCTGTGTTTCCGATTCGGGCGAGCCCTCGTATCGCGCTTCCTCAGTTGTAGTTCCTGTTACCATCGATGACGTAACTTCCGCCGGCGCTTCATGAGCGTGGCTCATAGCGGGCGGCTCGTCGGCTGGTAGTAAAACCGAAAAATTAGCACAATAACCGTATTGCGTTAATAAAATCACGAACTATTCCACCGCGGGAAAATGAGTCACCAGCGAAGCAGAGGGGACACAATTTGTTTTAAAGCGAATCCTTAGTGTCCTCACTGATGCCGTTGTACGCCAATACGCCCTGCAGGAAAGCCAAATTTCTCTGACGATGATGATGAATGCTCGTGGGTGAAGTGAAAGAGAAAAAAAAACAATTCCTGTGGCCCTCATCGAACATCGCGTTATTTGGCGGGTGTCTATCCGACTGCTGCATTTCGACATGGTCGAAGCGAACACCAAGCAGAAGGCATTGATTAGCGCCGTACACACCAAACTCGAACTTTAGGCCTACGGAGTGAACACCCGATAGTTGCTGTTGCTATTCCAGAAATGTGCTGCGTACTTCCAGAGTAGTACATACTCGCAATTTGGGATTGGCCAATCAAAGAATCCATCACGAGAAAGCTTCGTGTTCAACCATTGCCGTCGTTAGACGGAGGAGGGCATGATTTTTCACTTTCCATTCATTTTAAATTCGCCGCTTAGGATTTGATACAGTCGCAGGCGACTCGTCTCGGCTCCCGCTTCATGAACAAAGATTAATTGTTCCACTTCTATAAGCGCTAAGCCTGTAGCACCGCAAGACTCCCAACTTCAACCGGCACCACCCGACACCCAGGTGAGCAATTAGGCCCAGAGAACTTCTAAGCACCGCCTTTCAAAGAAGTCGCCCGCTGGCATACACTAAGCCTTCTTTGTCGGATTAAAAGATGCAGAACACTCACAACCTCGTAAATCCACGAAGAAGGAGCCGGCCAGACTGCCCATGCTGACGCCTACTAGCACAATGGAATTCGACCGCCAAAGTGGACACACCATTCCTGCCGAGAATCGCTTGGTCACGATCATCAGATCTCATCCAAGACCCCTGCCATGACGGCGCAAATGCAAGCCGTCAGTATTCCTCTGCGAACTCCGACTAAGCAATCCCCTACAATGAAGCAAGAATCCCCACATAACACCTCGTCGCGTCTACCAAGCGATAACTATACAATTGTATACCGCCCACGCTAAGGATAACTGGCCAAAACGAGTTCTGGCCGAAGGCATCGCCATGGCCAGTCACATATCTCAACAAGAATTCAATAATCACGCCGTCGTTCCAGTACAAACTGCCCATAATGTTATCTTCGCAAGCACCGGCACCAGGGTTACCAGGTCCTCAGAAGGAAAAGTCGCCGGGAAATCGCCGAAAAGTCACCACCCTAAAGTGAATGATTGAAAAAAAGCCAGAAAAGTCGCCATTTTCCGCAAGGCGACGACAGTGAGTACTTTTTCATAACCTCCGCGAGACAAATGCAGAAATTATGACGAGCAGAAAACTATGACAAATTTTATTCGTTTGCTGTGGTGCGAGAAAGCAGCAGCGGTTGACTATGTCTACAAAAAAGTTAAAATAAGCAAGTTTAGGTAAAGCATTTAAAGAATAACAAGGACTTAAAACGGGCGTTCGCTGCACACCATGCTTTACCACTTTCGCAGCCTTTTTATATTCCCGTGCCTATTTTATATTGTCATACACACTTCCCACTACTCTGCATGAAATCCCAGCTCTGGTAAAGTACTGAAGTATTACACTTAAACCGACGGCTTATTTGAAGGCTTCGATGGTGTCGGATATTAAAAAGAGCAAGGCAAATTTCAATTTGTCCCGCAAGTCAAGTAGCGCTGTACGGTGGTGTGTTTCAGGAACTGATTCATCTAGACTTTGCCAGATCGCCGTCATCTGTCGGAAATTTTGTTCTGTTCCGTTTGTTCAGTTCGTCTCGACGGCTGAAGTGCACTGAAAGGTCATATAAGGAACTTTTTGTGGAAAGGAAGGCGTCGGAAGAATCCGAAAATATGTGAAGTCACCAATGCTCTAAAGAGCCAAAAAGTAGCAAAGTAGTGACGCTGAAATTTTCGTCGCCACGAGTCTCTAAAAGTCGCCAGTCTGGCGATCTGGCGACAAATCGCCAGACCTGGCAACCCTGACTGTACCGCAGAAGCGGAATATGCAACAAGGCCCCGCACGATTCAAACTATCTGACTAGGCACCACTGATCAATAACGGACACCAGCGGAGGGGTTTCTCATTTCCTTGATCCGGAAACAACCTCTGAAACACTGCAAGGATTACTGTACGCTAACAAGCCTGGCGGGAAGCTCTGACAAGCTTCCCGTCATGGCGGATGTGTGTACACGGAGCTGCGCGACGTTTCATTTTTCGTCGCGAAATCTGCCATGTAAGTTCTAATCCTTTCGTTCTCCTCTTTCATAACGTTCCAGAACTCTGTTATACCAAATTTGAACCTTCTAGAACCAATAAGTTTACAGATATAAACGTTACAGATATAAACGATCCCCACGGATAGAGCTCAAGCTATAACATTTCCGCTGTTAGAAATGCCAGGTGCCACAAGAGCAAAATCAGAGAAGTGCAACACGCAGCACAGAATTAGCTACAAATATGGGAACATTTAGCTCTCTTGATAATACTGTGAAAGCACTGCACTTGTTTGAAATCTTCGTTGATTTTCTAGCAACCATTTTTGGCAATTTTTTCAAACGCAAACACCCATAAATACATTCCCTAATAAATATTTTTAGCGAAGCCTGGCACTTTTTTTTCATCATTATTGGATGTGCAACGAACTTTATCAAACAGAATTCGCCACATTTGTGAAATCTGCCAAGTTTCGGTATCAAGGTACACATAATCCAAGCGCAAAACGTCTTCGTTACTTTATCAGTACGCTTGGGGGTATTGCTTTGATCTCCTTAATTTTTACACATTGCACAGAACTACGCTTCCCATACATAGCACCAAGAATATTGCTCTTTTACCGACTGAAATTAGAGTTATGAGTCTTGGTGTGAGACCCACGTGTAATAAAATTTTCAAGTAAAATTGTTTAAAAAACAAGGAGTACTTCATAAGGCTTCAGTTGGATTAAAAAACTATGCTTTAAGATGGACGAGAGTGTAAAGTTTGGCTTGTTGGTGATGCATTCTTGTAGGCAAAGCGCGAGGCAGACACAGGACGAGAGAAGAGATGGGATGAGGACGAGCGCTAACTTCTCGAAATAAACTTTGTTGGAAGTTAGCGCTCGTCCTCGTCCCATCTCTTCTCTCGTCCTGTGTCTGCCTCGCGTTTTGCCTACAAGAATTTATGATAGAGACCACTTATATGTACTCTTTATCTATTTTATATTTTTTTCCCGGCACTTGACTTGGTACGTTAAGGCGAAAGCAATACATGACCCCTTGAGGGAAAAGCTGGAGTCAGCGGCGGAACCCGCGACAGAGTTTCTTGGGAACCGTTCCATAGAACGAGGCGTTTATAGCTGAGCTCAAAGTTGGCAGTAGCGAGGTGTGGTGGTCTACGCAAGTACAAGGCAAGAGAAGTAAAAGAACAGAAGAACGTAGCAAATCAACTAAATAAGATTGCAGCGATATTCGCCATCGGCGTCAACTCTTCCACTGCACGGCGACAGGAAATAATAATAGCCTAACGCCTTGAAGACAGTTCGAAGCCATTCGGAAGCGTCATGGCTGATTGCGATGCAATGCGTCTCAGCGGCAAGATACCGAATTTCTTGGACTACGCGATGCGGATTCAAAGGTTCGCCGGCGTTCCATTGGATATTATTTTGCGCTCACCACCCATAATACGTGCTTAGGTTTTCTTGGACTTCTGTTGCGCGAGCACTGCGAGAGCTATAGTTTCCACCAGCAAAGAGCGGTAAACGTGATTTGCTCGCCGCAGCAAATACGCCTTCAGTTTCTGCGTTGCTGCTACGACTTTTTTTAAGTGGCCATCAAAAGCGTTTATTGCTTAAAGGGAAACAAAGCCGGCCAATGGCTTCGACATCACACGCAAAACGTCATTTGGCGCGCAGACAGTGCCAAGACATGTGAAGAGAGAGAATCTTTTGAGCAAGTTCTAAATTATCTGAAGGGTGTAGAGCAGTAATTTTTGCTGAGGCACTTCGTGACATCCCCGATCATAGATGCACTTGTTGACAACGTTCTGATTGTATTTCAAATTTTCCTTTAAAAAATAAAAAAATAAAATGCTAAAGGGCCTCTTCATAGAGTATCCGACGCGTTATCCGAAAGTTTTAGGTTAGGTTTCGACCCGAAGTTCATGCTTTTTTCTCTACAGCACCGAAAGTTCTATTGTCGGAGAAGAACTAGTCGAAATGCTTTAATGTCTGAATGAGTAGCTTTCATTTCTACATAAATGGCGCGAAGTGGCTGACTGTTTTATAATTGCTTGACATGGTTTTCCCTTGACTATTCGGTGGACAGTTTAAGACTATCTGCTTTGCACCCTTTCGATGGCCAGTCGTTGAGGTAGGCGCCCATGAATTTTGCCCGCCCTTTCTTTTCTTATTGCTTCAGCTTGAAAGAGAAAGAGCGAACACAATTGGAGCGGTTATTTCTTGTATATATACATCTACATACATATAAATAGTACTAGTCAAGGGGTCGACAAACGTTTGTCTGGTCAGGCATTATATGAAGAAACATTAATGAATACACTGACCAAGTCAAGTACAAGCAATCTGTACGGGTTCCGAAACGTTTTTTACTTCTTGTTTTTGACCTGGTCAGTGACTGCATGACTGTTTCATCATTTATATAACTATTGTTACTTTAATTTAGCAAGTGCTGGGCACCTTAGTACGTCGTCTGAGCATGATGGGTATTTGAAGTGACATTAGGCATAACAGTAAAGCTGCATTGCGTCTTAGATCACGAACATAGATAGCGAAATATTAAAAAAAATTAATATTAAAAAAATATTGCGTTAAAGACCTTAGTTGGCGAAGTCGTATTTCTTGTTGAAATGACGGATGAACACAAGGAATGGGGAGTAGCGAATTCTTCGTCACGCAAGGAGGGCGGAAATACCAAGCGTTGTTGCCTTATAATCTGTGGGGGTGGTATGTTTTTGGCTGAAATGTCTTCCGAGAGTGTTTACACGTTGAAATGTAGAAACGTAAACCGAACAGCATCTGTGAATTCTTCCTAGATTATCAGTGCAACATTTTTTATCAGGGCCCATATTATGCTCGCTTGTTCTATTTTGAGTCTGAGGATTGATTGATGTAAGGGAAGTTTTACTTTCGGTTTTACATTTGGAAGCTTCTGTCTTAAGGAACTCAACTTTCTCAAAAGTTGTCCACGTGAAATTTGAAAAAAAGTCGTAGTAGCAAACCTGACGCCCAAATATTGAAGGACTCCCACAACGGTTTTGTTCGACGGCATTTCGCGTACCGTGTCTCTTCTTTCTGCTATGATGACATCGACGCAAAGGAATAAAGATCGTTGCAGGAAAGTCACTAATTCTAGAATGTAAAAATGCAAACGAATGCGCACTGGCTATGTTCCCACCGAGGCCTCAGGATATGACGGCAGAGTGCGGTGTTCCACGGTTGGATCGACATGCTATATCTTGCATGGGTCATTGTATTGATGAAACGATCCTTAACGATTCCTTAGTTTCCATTTAAGTAATAGTAATAAAATCAAGAACTATTCCACCATGGGAAAATGGATGACCAGCGAAGCAGAGGGGACAATGTTTTTGTAAGCGAAGCTCTAGTGTACTGAATAACACCGTTGTACGCCAGTACACCCTGATGGAAAGCCAACTTTCGCTTACGATGATGATGAAAGATCATGTATGAAGTGAAAAGAAATATTAAAGCCTTTCTACTCAACGTGAAGGCTGTCGAAAGTAAAGAGCAGTTATTCGCCATAATGGGCTGTGTATGGCCCCTTTATCCGATCACTGCAACCACGTATCACGCTTTTCGCCGCCCTCTCTGATTCCTCCCTTAGGTTTGTCCAATGCAATTCAAATTTCCCGTCTTCAGAGTGCTCGCGAGCCCGCAGCCTTGAACAGCGCTTGCGCGAGTTCTGTTCTTTTTTTCCGTTTATCCCGCACGTGTCGGCGCCTTAAGGCGTAGTTAGGAACACATCGTTTTTGGAGACCACTTTTTTCGCTTCCTATCGTGAAAACCAAACCAACGGCCATTTTTAACTAAATGGACGCGGGGTGTGCCAGTTATACACAAAGATCTTGCCTCGAATGTACATGCAGTTTTCTTTGCGCTACACAACGGGGAGACGCATGACAAGCGCCAGTGGGGAAGGAGTTGCGAACGGTTATGACTATATAAAGCGCTTGGTTTTCTAATCCTCGTTATTGCGGTACGCTGTCGGGCTCTACTTGGTTCTGTTATCTCGCTGTGCCGCCAGAGTGCGGCAGTTTCTTGACTTCGATCAGCGCTAGCGAGCGAGCTACGACGACAAGGCGTGACCCTGAAGTTCTCTTCCCTTAAAAACACTCTCCGTGGTCGGAATCGAACTTGTGTCCCTCGCGTTATGAGCCAGTGTCTAATCAATTTCTCCATTTCGGCATGGTCGAAGCGAACGCCAAGCAGCCGGTACCGATGTGCGCCGTACACCCCAATTCCAAAAGTTACGCCTGCGGAGTGACCACCCGAGAGTTGCTGTGGGTGTTCTAGAAATTGGATGCGTACCCCCAGAGTAGCGCACACTCGCTGTGTGGGATTGGCCAACCAAAGAATCCACTACGATAAAGCTTTGCGTTCGACCATCGTCGTAGTTGGACGGAGGTGTGCATGACTTTTCAATTTCCATTAGTTTTAAATTCGCCGTTAGGGGCTGATACAGTCGCAGGCACCTTATCTAAGCTCCCGCTTCACGAACAAAAATCAGTGGCTTTACTACCAGAACTGCTAAACCCGTACCACCATAAGACTCTCAACTTCACCCGGCACCACACAACACCCAGGTGAGCCATTGGCCCCAGAGAATTTTGTAAAACCGCCTTTCAAAGATGTCGCCCCTCCACGAATACGCTAAGCGTTCTTTGTAGGATCAGAAGATGCAGAACACCCGCCACGTCGTAAATCCTCGCCGCCACGACGAACGAGCCAGCCAGACTGCCTGTGCAGACGCCTACTGGCCCAATGGAATTCGACCACCAACCAAAGTGGGCGCACCATTCCTGCCGAGAATCCCTGGGTCACAATCATCCAAACTCGTCGGAAGACCCCTCCGATGACGACAAAACAGCAACCAGGCAGTATTCTTCTACAAACTACGACTAAGCAATACCCCACAGTGAAGCAAGAATACTCACGTAACTCCTCGCCGCATCTACCAAGCGATCACTATACAGTTGTATACCGGCCACACTAGGGCCTCAACCTAGCCAACTGGTCACCACGAGTTCTGGCTGAAGGCATCACCGTAGCCAGTCATATACCTCAACAAGGATCTATGATCACGTCGTCGTTCAAGTATAAACGGCCCAGAATCTGATCATCGCAAGCACCCCACAAGCGGAATGTGAAATAAGGCTCAGAACGATTCAAACCATCCGCCTAGGCACCACAGAACAAGAACTGACACCTTACATGAAGCCACCGCCGAACACCAGCCGAGGGCTCATTCATGGCGTTGACGAAGAAACAACCGTTGAAACACTGAAAGCATTACTGCGTGCTAACAAGCCTCCACTTCTACATGCGCGCATGGTGGACCGTACCACTTCGGCCCTGCTTACCTTTAAAGTACCCCACGTTGCCTCATATGTGGAAGTAGGAGCGTACTCTACCGCTGCCGCCCATTCAAACGCTCTGTGCAGGTGTGCTACCTGTGCGGGGTCGTCGGAAACCGGAAGGACGTGTGCCCCAACCGCAAATGCCTCGACTGTCGACTGAAATACCCTCTTAATGACCACCAGGGCACTCCGACGTGTGCAGAGTGTGCGCTCTTCCTCATGCCACTGAAAGAAAGGACTGCCCCGATAGAGTTATACCTGGAATTAGGAAAACCCGCTGCGGTGGCTCAGTGGCTAAGGCGTTGCGCTCCTGAGTACGAGGACGCGGGTTCCATTCCCGGCCCCGGCGGCCGCTTTTCTGACGGAGGCGAAAAGCAAAAACGCGATTGTGTACGAGATTTTGGCGCACGTAAAGATCCCCAGGTTGTCAAAATTAATCCGGAGCCCTCTACTACTGCGCGCCTCATCGGCTGCGTTGCGTTGGGGCGTTGAAGCCAACAATCAATCAATCAAGAATCAAGAAAACCCCAACACGACCCCTTGCATGGCAAGACCCCCCCCCCCCCCCCGTCTACAAGCTTCAACTACCAATCACATGTACACGCTGGACGGCAATAGCCAAGCGCGCTCCTAATGTTTCAACACCACTCCTCTTCCCTGGATACGACTTCCACTAACCGCACATTGCGGAAACTCCCTTCCTTCCAGACTACGCCATTAGTACAGCTTTTTGCAGAAATCAAGCAACGAAACGCTACAATGCTCGTAAGAATAAAAGCCCTCGAGAAAACCAAGATAGCTCCCCGACAACCCCTTACTGCTCTCCTACCTGTTGCATCAACCACAGAACGCACAACCGCTATACAGCCCAACCAGCAGAATTCCCTATCAACAACACAATAACTAACAAAATCCTCCCCCAAATCGACCATCAAATTAGCACCGCCACAGAGATGCTCCACAACATGGCCTCAGACACCAACGAAAAGCTGCTACGAATCACGGGCGCCTTCATCTGCCGCATCACCCTCGAACAAACAAAAACACGATATCTCCCCCCGAGCCAAAAAACACAAGGCATGATCGAGGGGTGACGAAATCCCATCACTGACTTTTCACCCCTCTACCGTCACTGTCTACCAGTGGAAGTGCAGGTCCTTCAAAAGTAAAAAAAAAACGCCCAACTTGGGCACTACATTTTGACTTTAGCTCTCGATATTATCGCGATACAAAAAAACCAATACACCAAAGCTCAAACTACGAGGATGCGACACATACATCCAAGACTCTACACACCGTACTGCAATTCTAACGGCCCGAACGCTCACTACCGAGCATCATGACATCTCTTCTCCCATCGCTCATATATTCGTCCTAGTGATCCCACGAAAACCTTCACAGCCCAGCCTCTTTACACTCAACGTATGCAGCCCTCCACAGCACCCACTTCGTGAAGTTGACCCCCTACTGTGTGAATCCACATAGAAAGCCGGCTCCAATCCGCTGATTCTTCTTGTGGACTTCAACTTTCCACACCATTGCTGGGGATACCCCACTGCCGCCAAAAAACGGCACAGAATTGATCCACGCTACGCAGCTTTACATTTTACTCTGTGCAATCATTTGACGATGCCGACAAGGCGGGGAACAAGTGTTACAAGAGCCACCATCCTAGACCTCACTTTCGCGCATCAGGCACCACACTTACAATGAGCACGCCTACCACACACACTGGGAAGTGACCATTGCATCCTTGCCATCACTCTAACTCACCTCCCTCTGCGCCACCAAATTGTGCAAGCAACACTCACCGATTGGCCTTCCTTTCGCAAAAATCCCACCCCCCTCCTTCCTTCCTGCCGACTCAGGTCTCGACCAATGGACCACGGATCTCATAGCCCTGGTACAAAAACACAGCAAGACTATACCTCTTACACCGCAAAATATATACGGTGACTGTCACCTAGGCCACCTATGGGCTGCAAGACGCGGCCTAGTACTGATGGAAGAAACGTAAGCATAATCATTCTCTCAGGCACCGAATCGCCAACATCACCCAACAAGCAGCCAACTACACCCGAACATTTCAAACCCAAAACTGGCGCTCGTTCTGCAACGAACTAGGAGGCACGCCAACCACGAAGCGTACCTCGTACATTATCCGCTCTTTCCTGGGCGACAAACCGACCAAAAATTCTACGCAGCAACAGCTTCGACGCCTTACCCACAACAAGCATCGACCGCAACATCCCTTAGAGCGATTCCGTGAAAAAGTTTTGGTCCGTCGTCCCAGTTCCTTCATCCTACACCCCATACATAGTTGGGGGTTCAGTAAACGTGCTAACTTCTCTAATCGCACGTTTGGCTCGAGGGGCACTCGGCAAAGGTTAACAAGCGCCCTGTCCTGGCTGATGGAGTGAGAGAGGGAGAGAGAGAGCTCTTTATTAGATGAAAGCGGAGAGGTTTGCCGGCATGTTCCCGCCTACATGGTACTCAGCGGGGATGGGGAGAAGGAAGTAAAGGCCCTAAAAGAAGTAGGGCAGAAGAAAGGGGAAAAAAGAAGAGATTAAAAGAAGTGAACACGAAGCTTTCCGTGGTGACGTAAAAGTCCACACGATCTCACAGGTAAAGTTCTAAATTGTTTCTGCGACAATTTAGAGCAGCGTGTCGTAGCATGCGTTCCTTAGTTGCAGCGAAGAACGAAAAATGTGGCTGGAATCCCTCGGTCTACCGACGTAAAAGCGTAAACATGGTAACGTTGCCGTAAAGAAGAGCGGAAAGAGGTTTTGCAGGTCGGGTTAATAGGTTTACACTACCGGTGACAGTCTGCGAGTTTGCATGACCGTTGTACTCGGACGAACCGGATGGTTGTCAACAAGTTCGGTTTTTGTGTGCGCTTGGACTAACGCCGATGTAATGTGGAGGTGTTGTCACGTGTCTAGCGAAGACTATGTGGGCGAAAGAGTAATTTCCAAAGCGGCACCGCGCGGCATCCTTGCTTGCTGTAGAAAGCAAGTACACAGCTTACATTCGCATATCTGCACAAAAAAGTGACCCAGCGGGCGAACAGCAACTAATCATTGGGTCATTCCAACTCTAAAGACATTAAATTAGTCACATGATGTAAAAATAAATTAAACTTTCTTAGGCCAATACAATAGCGAGATATACGCCCTCAGCAAATAGACACGTGCTGGGTTTGGCGACTTCCGATTAGGATCCGCGGTGCAGCGCGCGATTTTAAAGTCTCCAGCTAGCTTCCCTTGGATGAGTTGGCACGCGACCGCCGAAATACCTGGATGTTCAAATCACTAGTAAAGCGAGGACGGATGTTGCAACATTTCTATGCCGCATAGCGGCAGGCTCACAGACGAAGATGTCTGTTGAGGCATTAGAAGTTGAGCTATAAGGAGATACCTCACTTTGAAGCTGTCAGGCTTGACCTAGCGCTCAAATCCTAGGACGGAAGAGAAGTTACCGGGGGCATGTGTTCGTGTTGTTGAAATTATTGCGAGTTCGGTCGTAACTTCAGCGGAGGGCGGACGTGCCTGTACGCTCATTCGCTTCGCCAGGACTTCGGATCGGTGGCCTGTCATTCACGCGGGTCGTCGCCTTGGGTATAGATATCTTGTGCCTTGCGTTCTGCTTGTTTAGAACGTCGAGAGAACGTTCTCGCTCAGCATTACCCGTCTGTCAGCCTCGGTTCTGTACAGCCAACTGCCTAGTTGTCGGAACCGCCGCAGACTACGCTCCTCTTCACGGCAAGCTCTCCTCTATGCTTCGCCCTTTCCATTGAGGCTCCTCGCCTTCCACGTAGCATGAAGCCAACCAGCATTTCAGTAGTGTCCTCTGCGACAAGATCGACCAGAGTGGAACTGTTCTCTTGTATTATCTTCTCACCTTTCTGAGGCTTTACTCTCCGTATACCCTAAACTATTATCTTCCACTATGTTCCAATCCCAGAACTGTATAGAATGTAGGTGAATTCCCAGATGAGTTCAATAGTATCCCCAGCCCATTTCCTTCCTTTTTCCTTTAACTCGAACCGCTAACAACATAACAAGTTAGCGTGATTGAGCTGCATATGCACGATTTCGAACTCATGCTTGCTTAACTGTCGGTATTATGCTTGTAGCCCTGTTACTTCTTCGTCCTATTAAAGAAGGACGTAGTTTTAATAAGCAGCTTGTTAGTACGCTGGCCCTTTGGCTTGTTCGCTTTCTTGCTCACTATACAGTGTACTGTTCGCTGGCTTGGTCGCTTAAAAGGTTGATTTTTGAATTTAAGGCATTTGACGACTTCATCACGGACAGGTTGACAGCCATTTTGTGCCAGTTCATATTATCTTTTAAAGCCACTCAGCTACTTCAGTTGTCAGTGTCAGATGCATTCAAGACTGCGGAACATTTTCTCTGTAAGTTCCATTATGACTACTTATGGGTGTTGAATAATTTGACTTGATTTGATTGAGTGTAGGGTTTAACGCGCAGACGCAATGCAGGCGATGAGGCGCGCCGTAGTCGAGGGCTGCGGATTAATTTTGACAACCTGGGATTTTTAACGTGCGCAGAAATCTCGTACACACGGGCGTTTTTGCATTTCGCCTCCACCAGAAAAGCGGCCGCCGCGGGCGGGAAGCAAATAGTTTGACTGCTTAGTAATAATTTGGCACAGTCCGGAACATGGGACTTCACGCACATGAATCAATGGTGCGGTATTGCGGTTGTTGGACCTAAAAATGGTATTTTTGCCTTTACCATGACGAAAACAAGACACAGAAAATTACTCCAAAGTCTCATCTAACTGCGTCTCCCCGCAAGGATGACTGTTCTAGAGACGTTTAGTCACCACCGTACATCATCCACCGTGCATCATCGTGCGTGTATGTGTGCGTGTGTGTGTGTGTCGTGGATGTGTGTGTGTGTGTGTGTGTGTGTGTGTGTGTGTGTGTGTTGTGTGTGCGTGTCGCGTGTTGTAAGGGCCTGCGTGCGTGCGTGTGGACGGGCATGTGTGTGTGTGTGCGTGCGTGCGTGTTTGTGGGAGAGAGTGAGAGGAAGAGCGAAGGAAAGATTTTTTATTGAGAAGCGCAGAGGTTTGCCAACGTTTACATCCGCCTACGAGTTTCTCTGCTGAGGATTGGGGAATAAGGAAGAAAAGGCCCTAGAAAGAGCTGGCCAGGAACTAGAAAAAAACTATCGAGTGTTTGTATGTGCGTGTGTGTTTGTGTGTGTGTGTGCATGCGTGTGCGTGCGTGCGTGTGTGTGCGTGTATGTGCGTGTGTGTGCGCGCGCGTGTGTGTGCGTGTGGGTGCGTGTATGTTGTGGAATATCGTGGGGTTCTTCGGGGCGACCTAGCCAGTACTCCGGCGTAGGCCACCACGCTAGCTCCCGGCACGTCAACCCCGCGGGCTGCTGAGCCTACGTCAACCCAGCGAGGTTCGCCGATACGAGAACACAGTAGACAGTAGTGCCGAAGCACAGCCGTTTATTTGGGGAACTCCCAAAGCATGCGAGCACAAGGCTCGACGGCGTTCACGAATGACGGCGTCCGGGTCGTGATCGCGACCGGGTCGGCGTGCGACAAACAATAGTTCCCACCTGAGATACGTGTCCGCTGTCACCGCCGCGCTGTTCCGCCGATCCTGCCCCGACCGGGTCTTGGGCGAGACTTTCTCCGTCTTCCGCGCGCACACGTTCGCGCCCAAGGAGGTTGTATTCGCGCCGCCCGCGCGCCTCTGCCACACAGAACCGCTGGTGCCATCTCTCAGGGGCGCCGACGAACCAGCAGAGCGCCGGACCGGTTTCAGCACAAGAGAGAGAGAGACAAAACTTTTATGGCCGCAAGGGCTAATTCGGGGGAGGGGTGGTGACCGAGGGAGGAAGCGAAGCGACTAAAACCTGACTGGAACACGGACGTTGTTGCCAGCATACTGTACAAACGCGTGCTGGCAACACTGCTTTGTCCTGACCGCAACCGACGCTGAACGCTGCCCCTCACGGCTACGCTGGCAACACGTGCAACGCGCACTGAACTGACTGAACAACGTCCGTGTTGCGGTCAGGTTTTAGTCGCTTCGCTCAGCCTCCCTCCCTGTTCTGTGGCTCAGCTGTGCTGCATATCACCAACAGGACGCGTCTAACGAGCTACAGTGAATCAGTAGCCCAGCTTTATTTGGAAGCTCCTGCAATGTGCCCTTCTTGCTGGTTGCTTTCTTCAAACTGCTACTGAGTGTTCTCCGTGCGATCCTTGTGTGAAGTGTTGCAACGCGCACTGAACGACGACCGTGTTGCGGTCAGGTTTTAGTCGCTTCGCTCAGCTATGCTGCCCATCACCTACAGGACGCGTCTGCCGAGCTACAGTGAATCAGTAGCCCAGCTTTATTTGAAAGCTCCTGCAATGTGTCCTTCTTGCTGGTTGCTTTCTTCAAATTGCTGCTGAGTGTTTTCCGTGCGATCCTTGTGTGAAGTTGGCTCACCGTGGTGCATTTGGTGCAGCACCACCACCCGTTTGTGCCAAGGAATCTGAGAGTGGAAGGCGAGCGTTACGCTTCCAGCAAGCTTTCGACATTGGTGCCTGTGCTGCTTCGTGCATTGCCCGGCGTGCTTCCGGCCGTCACTTTTATCTCATAGTTGTGATGGAATATGCCTAGCAGTAGTGACTAATAACTCAGAACTTCTAGATAACCTAGTGTGCTTCAACATGGTTTTACATTCTACTAGAGCGTGCAAGCTCCGCTTCAGATGTTCCTGTGGGATCTGTAGTCGCATATTTTGACGTGTGTTGGTATATGTATGTTCCGTTCAGAAGAATTTATTGAGCATGTAGTCTTAAGTTTGTGCGAAGGGCGAACAACGAAACGCACAATGCTTTTTAACTGTACATAGAAGCTCTAGTTACAGCTGTGACCTGTGCTACCCACTTATGATGCCTGCTTCGCTTATATTTATGTCAGCAAGGCAGGTACAGACTGCTTCCAAATAATTGCCACATATACAGCAGAAAAGTGCCGCACTCTTTTGTGCTTGCATTCGGCGTTAGGATAGGATGATGTGCTGTTTTATGCCCAATTTGGCCTTTGGGTGAAAATCTGTTTTATACCCAAGCACCCCAGATTTTCTGTTTCTACTAGTGGAACAGCTGCACCATAGCCACTTTTACCTTCCAACCACTCTTCAAGAGCTGCGAAGACCACAAGGACATTGAACAGACAGGACGGGCGCTAATTGCAACCGATTTATTTAGGGTATGTCGATCAGGTATAAGAAGCATAAAAAAAGGTCACAGGCGTTTGGCAAGAGCACATTCCTTGGAGTAGATTGATAAAGAGGGGGCTCACTCACAAATTGTTCTTTCATTTGATACAAAACGTTTGTTTTGTTACATTATGTGCCATTACATCCGTGCTTTCTTCCACTATTTTTCTTTTTGTCAACTTGGGTGCACGATTACAATGTTGCACTCGAACAGCCTGTGTAATTTTCTACCAAAGGTGCACATTTTCAAGGGGTCCCTGATACATCAGCTGATTTGGCCCATGAAAGCTTTGTCAAGTCAAAGGTGTCTCATCGCGCAACTAACAAGGGGCTTAGCATGCTTCTTACCACAAATTTTGTGCACCTTTCCTTGTGTTGTTGTTGTACAAAGCATGGCGCACTTTAAAGGTACCGAAAACACAGTCGTAAGATTTCATCTGGAGGCGACCTTTTTAAAGTTGTGCACATTTCGGTGTGACCTTGGTATGATCGTGGAAAAAGTTTTATTTCAAAAATGGTCTGCAGTAGCCGTTGGTGACACAGCTTTTGCCTTAGTCACAGCCAAGATATTTAGAGGACTACACAACAGATAACGTTTCCACCTGCACTATTTTTATGCGGGAGCACTAGGTTCCCCACTTTGTAGTGTTGTGCCCGCTGTTGAGTGAAGCCTGTCAGTCAAGCCTGTGTGTGCCCTGAATAGTGGCGCATGCTCTCTCAGGGATTGGCAAGGACAGGGTACTGTTATAGTGTGGAGGCACCAGGAGCAGGGTCCATCTGGACCCACTTAGTGAGTGCTGTAGCTGCACAGGATGCGCAGCGGACGATAGTACGGAGAGACGGTTAGCATTATATATATATATACATTAAGACAAACTCGAGGGGACGGCGCAAATTTGTATTACCAGAAATTCGTCTTAAGCGTACGTTATTGTGTTGTGGATGTTACAAGTGAACAAAAGTGTTGTTCATTATGGCACATGGAGTTCATCTTAAGCGGACTCTGGTACTTGTAGAGGTGTGAAGCCTTGGGAAAAAGGAGCTGAGCATGGCCAGTGGTCAATTTACTACGACAGCAAAGAGGGCAGCCACCAACTTGGAGGAGCGGAAAAAGCGGGGAGCCCCAGCTCGGGGAATCAACATGGCTTTGTGAGAGAGGCACAGTTTTCTTACAATATATATATCCGGATTCTGGCCTGTGTGGCTTTATTGCCTCATGCTTGTGCAGTGTATTGACCCCACAGGCTCCACTAGCGGAAGGACAGGCCAACTATTTCAACTGATATCGAAGCTCAGTGTCACACACAGTCGTCGTACTGAACAAAAAACAAATCAGAACGATGACCAAGCTGTGCTTCCTCCACTCAAGCGCTCCTACTTTGCACTTCCTGTAGTCAAATGACTTTCAAACTCTTCTTTATAATGGAGGATATGTAGTTCACAGAAAATAATGAAAATGAAGCGCCGACTGCGCATGCTACATCAGATTGCGGAAACACAAACATTGTCTTCCAAAGGAATTAGATGCACTACTCCTGCGATATTCCTTTTTGCTAGAAGTGTACAATGATAAAATTCGGTACTGCAAATCACGTGCAAGTAGAAAAAGTAACTGCAAATATAATAAGTTATGTTCGAATATGAATAACATTGGTTTAGTGTAACAGCTTTGAAAGCTGAGGTCAAAGATAACTTGGGCAATCATGACCTAACACGAGAGTGTGTGCACTGATTAGAAAATGGTACAAAAAAAAGGTGAAGAAAAGACAGCGGAGCAGTGAACAAAATTTGGCACACATGGATGTGGTTCTTCAACATGCTGTGAATAGCAGTATATATTTGACTGGATGCAGTCCTTCCAGTCATTCAAAAGAGGCCCTTGCTATGCATGCCTACTAGGACCAGGATGTTACTGCAGGCATGGCCAACAAGTAATAACTCAATGTCTTGCTCATGCCGTTCTCTTGAGTAGATGGTTCTTCCCAGCTCATAAACTCTGTACTGGTAACATTCCACTTCATCTAATGTACACCAGAGTGAACAAATTGGCTTTGGGCAAGGTTTTGCATGCATTAGGCTTTCTTGCATGGCGTAGGTGTCGTGCAATAAAGCCGACCTAAGCAGGCGTGTCTTGAGGTAACCCACTGTAGCTGCCCAGCAACTAGGATGTTTTGCTGCCATCATCGAAGACGTGAGTTCAATCCCCAGCTGTGGCAGCCATTTTTCTGGTAGAGGTTGAAAAGAAAACCTCTGTATAGAGACTTGCACAATTCAAGGCACCCAAGTGGTCCAACTTGATCCATAGCTCCTAATGTGGTGTCCTTCAAGGAGCATGTGCAGCTTCGGCTTGTAAAACGAAGCCCCCTCCATCCCTCCTGCAAAAAGGGTGCGTATTTCAGCTGTTGAGGTCACTTAACTACATTAGACTAATACAGCACCTTTACTTTCAGATTTTGTATTGACTTAGAAATTTGGTGCTCCCTAGACAGACCGGTGTTTTATCGCAGCCCTTCAGGATTTAGGGTATTTCTACCAACAGTGAGCAAACCATGGTCTACATCAGATATTGCCATTTCAGGCAAGAGCAGACAGGTAGATAATGCTATTGGTCGCAGTGAAAAGTTGTGCCACCTCTAAACATTTTGGTCAAGTTGTCATCCCATTCATGTTATGAATGGGAACTTTTAAATTTGTAATAGTGCCGTGGAGGCCTTTCCTGCCAGCTAGTGTACTCAGACGAACTGTAAAAAATCAGTAAAAATTTTGTCTGCACTTAGTGAAAAATAAAGTAGGATTTATGGCTTGCTTTGCTGCCATATTTTCATTTCAATCTGTTAAGCAGGACCTGGCAGTCAAGGTTACTTGTAGAATTGACACTTGGTTGATTGATTTTAGGGTTTAACGAGCGAACGCAGCGCAGGCGATGAGGTGCACCGTAGTGGAGGGCTCCAGATTAATTTTGACCACCTGGGGATCTTTAACGTGCGCCGAAATCTCGTACACACGGGCGTTTTTGCTTTTCGCCTCCATCAGAAAAGCGGCCGCCGCTGCCGGGAATCGAACCCGCGACTTCGTGCTCAGCAGCGCAACGCCTTAGCCACTGAGCCACCGCGGTGGGTAGAACTGACACTTGGACAAGCAGATACAAACTATAATGACAAAATGCAACACAAGAAAAGGAATCGCACTAGTAAATAAATTTTATTCATAACAATCCACACAAATATATACACCGACATACACTTGTAATGCAGGTTTTATGCGACAAGGCGCACAACTGCAATTAACAAATATATTTGTGTCATTTGTGTGCTTACATTGAAGTGTACAAAACTGTAGGCACCAAAAACAATAGCAATGGCCATGAAAGGCACACGTACCCATTGAAAATTATATTCTGGCATTGGAGAAATATTCTGACATGAAGAAATTAAATTCTATATAACTGCACTTCAACAACAATACATAAACAATCCATGTGGATTATGTGTATAGTCAGCTGAAGAGGATGAAAGACAGGATCTATCCATCTCCGCTGTTTTTTTTACTTTGCCGTGGCTAAAACGACGACTGGCTTCATAGATAGTGACCTACCCATGGCAGCCAGCGACAATGGGGGCCAGTGTGCCAAAAAATTGCTGGGTAGGAGCGGCACGCCCCGTCAGGAGGGCTAAATAATCTCCAACCTCACCAGCTTCGCATTTCTCACAGTGTGACTGCTGGCCCAAGATGTAGTGGCTGTATCAATCAGTACCAACCGTTCCAGTCAGTATGTATATCACCAGTCAGCACCTCGAATTGGGCACTTAGTCACAAGTCAGCATCAGTCAGCCGGACCCAATTCTCACCTATGCAAAAGTCAAAGTGCACAACTAAACCATACAGGTACTATATCTGCCTGCTTGACTACCATTATTAATTTTTGAGCATACCCGTTCATTCAAACGTTCAGAACCTTTACCAACTTTGTCTTTACATGGAGAAGCTTTTTTTTGGCGACGCTCGTTTGCGCACATGCGGAAACGCTTGAGTGTGTGCAAAACAGTTCCAACTTGGCCATATTTCAAGCGTGGCAACGCAGTCATTCTTGCGCGGAAGCATAATGTTTTGCAGTAGCAGGAGCACTACTCGACAAACATTTCTTCAGGGGCTGTGGCGCATTCAGATAAGCTGCGCCCCTCTTGTAGCACTTTCCTCAAGGTGGCTTGCCAGCCCTACATGTGGCCAAGTTGGGTATACAACAGTGGCCCCGGTCAAGGCCGGCAATGAGAACCGTACATGTAGTTATCTTCAGGATATCTTTTTGAGCCACGCCCTCGTACCAAAGCGATAGGAACCAAAATGAAAAATGCTTTGGCCATGTTGCTGCTGTCGCACGCAAAGAAAAAAGTTTAGCAGTGTTAATAATTCTTTGCAAAACTATTCTTTTTGCACTTTGGCAGGGCATGAGCAACAAAATCACTGAATCGCTCCACAGCAATCACTTTCTTCTTGCTCCGCAAGTGTCCTGGCTCTAACACGCAGCTCAAACAAATGAGGCACCCTACTCCGCTGACCATGAACAGAAGTTGGGCTCCAGCAACATAACACCAGTGGTGCGAAGTTTATACCAAGTTTGTTGCGTCCTGGCTTGTGGCTCCCTGGAAGTAACAGGTCCTGGCAAAAAAAAATGGGCAGTAACAGTTAGACAAATGATTGCAAGGAGAAAAAAATCAATTTCTCCTTTTACAGGATTACCTGGCACAATGCAATTCCACATATATGCATGAGCAAACGCACACGCACTCCTTAAAGGAGGCTCCATGTCAATGAGGCATGGGTGACATAACACTGCTCCTTTGGAAGGGGCAGTGTTATGCTCTTCATCTTGCTGGATGACGTGGCCAGCATGTCAAAGATGGCAAGACCGAGAGAAGGAATGATGATGCGGAAGGGAGACAGCCGCATCCTACTCGTTCGTAACTGTCACATATAAGAAGCTGCATCATGCTTCCATGGCTTTCTTACACTAGTGAGGACCACATCTGCTTCTTGTAAGCACAGTCGTGATCACACTCATCATTCCCCACCCTCTCATTAGTGGGGTGCGGCTCCTCCCCCGAGTTAGTGATGGCTGTGACAGTGTGTAGTGATGCAAGTAGTACAGATAAATTTTAGTATAAGTTTGCTTGGTGCCCTACCTTATTGAATTGCATCTGTCATTTTGTCAACCTCTGAAGTCTGCCGAAATATGCGTGCAAGAAAGAAAAAAAAGAAAGAGTGCAACAATGTTAGACCACACAGAAAACAGCACAGTAGAAGCAAAGGATGGGGTGAGGACGGGACAAGAGCTAACTTTCGATAAATGCTTTACTGTAGGACCAGCATGTATGAACACATCTGGCTTGTAATAGGAGAGAAAGAGAGAAAAACATCAAAACGAAAAACTGTTGGAAAGCAAAGCTTGAAACGACACCTACAACTGCCCATGGGATATCCCTTGAATTCTTCTCACACGTGGCTCTACAACGAGTGAAACCAGAGATTCTACCAGCCGTTACTTGAAATCCGCGGTGGCGGCGTCCTGAACGCTGCAGTGTCGGCCACGGCCTGGCTAGAGCGGTGGACGCTGCCGCCATAGCCTGCCCGTGCGTCGGCATAAAGAAAACGGAGAGGAGCGTCTTCCGAAGGGTGAGACAGTAGAACCTAGCCATCCTGATGTGCTAGCTTGGGGCTACACCACTGCGTGACACAAGCGCAGACACCGAAGCAATTTGGCATGTGAGCTTAGTGATTCCAATTTATACCGATTTAAAGTTAAGTAAGTTTGAGAATTGCAAGAAAGCTGAGGGAACTTTTATAATCACTATTTATCAGGACCAGTTGCTACTTTTGCCTTTTGTAATATTTCTTAAAACACAACCGAATTGGTATTCATCAATTTGAAAAATGGCGCCCCATTCGTGGCAAGTAGTGCACAAAAAGTAGCGTTTCTCTAGTGGCCAGATGTCTGTATGTGGTTTGTACGTTTTGTTTTCCCGCCCTGCAAACCACGTGGCGGTTTTCGTCTCTCATCTTTTGCTGTTTGTTTTTGTTTCCTTTTCTCCTCTTACGAGCCAGATGTGTTTATATGCGCTGGTCCTGCAATAAAGAATTTGTTGAAACTTTGCACTTGTCCCGTCCTCGACTTGTGTTTTTACTGCACTATGTTTCTCGTGTGAGTATGAACCAACATGCCCAAACATTTTCTCTTCTACCCTCCAATAGTTTCAAAGAAACAGGCCATGCAATTCAGCTGATACTGTGTTCATCATCACGCTTTTAGAACTTGATTGATTGATTGTAGGGTTTAATTCAGCTGATATTGTGTTCATCATCACGCTTTTAGAACTTGATTGATTGATTGTAAGGTTTATTGCACCGACGCAACGCAGGTGATGAGGCACACCATAGTGGAGGGCTCCGGATAAATTTTGGCCACCTGGGGATCTTTAACGTGCGCCGCAACCTCACACACACGAGCGATTTTGCTTTCCGCCTCGATTAGAAAAGCGGCCGCCGTGGCCGGGAATCGAACCCTCTACCTCGTGTTCAGCAGCACAACGCCTTAGCCACACGCTTTTAGAACTTCACAGCATAAACAATGCCAAGGTCATCATGCACTGTCGAACCCAGAATAGTGGCTGAACTAGTCACACAAAACAAGATAAGTAACAGTCACTAAGCAGTGTCTGTTCAAGCACTACCACATCAATTGACATTACGTAAACAAATGTTTTTCATCTAGCATGCATTGCATTCTGTAAGCATATATGCTGGTGTATGCATATATGTGTGCCCGCATATTTTGTATACATACGCACTAGTGGCATAGGCAAGATGCATAAACTTGTGTATAGCTTCTTAGCCAACGCTTTTTGGCCTTGGCCACTACAACACCAGCCAGATTAAATTGTGGTGGAGGAACTCCTGACGTTTGTACTGTGGATCCGGGCAAATTTTGATACAGTCAGGCTTACATCACATTTTCTGATAAAATGTGGCACTCCCCAGCATTCAGCTGAGCGACAGTGGGGCCACAGTATTGGATGCATTGCATGGACATTAGAACGTAACGACACCCTGCAGTGTATGGGGATAGCATTCCAGCGTACTCCATTGTGGAGTAATATTTGATAGCTGAAGCAAAAAGCACCATAATTGTTTGGCCATCGAAGTTAACCAACCTGTAAGCAAGGTGCTCACTGCATGTTCCAAAACATGCAAACGTGTATTGCAATCTCGTCCTGTCTATTATGTTCGGTTATTATGAACGCTTTCAGTGTTTAATCAACTTCTAATTTTCGCTACACATTCCCATTGAACGTCCGCAATACCCGCAGCTGCGCCACCGATGTGTGCAACATTTGTGAGCGTCGCCCTCGCCATACCGCGGACAAATTTACCCGTAAATTTCAACCTCATAAAAACCAGATTTCATCACATTTAAATGTTTTCAAACGAATGTTCGATCATTGACTGATTCGCACTCTCTCACTCGCAAGACATCCAATCGTCATCGCATCGTCACAAGTTCTCGAAGCGAAGTTCGGCAAATCGTAACGGTCATTCTTCGCGGTTTTCAACGATATCGATGCAACCAGGCAGGTTACATTCACGGCAAATCATGCCTGAACATCAAAGGAGTACTATAAAAACAACGGCGCAGCCGCAAACAATGAAGCAACCAAGTTACAGCCACGGGACGTGCAACAACGCCGGTAAGCAGGTCGGCCGATTCCACTGCTATTTGTACTATACACAGCTTAACAGTAGAGAATCGCTAGGCTTCGAAGCTATTTAGGCTTCGGGTGCGTCACTTAAGCTCGAAAACCTCGTAATATAGACCGTAAATAATTATTAAGCGGTATTTGAGTTCGATAACTCACTTGCCGTAAACAGACATGGACGCCGCCATCTTGGAAGTTTGTTGACATCAATGTTACCAGACGAGCATCGTTATTTCGCTAAATTGAGAGGCCACTTACAATTATTGCGATTTTGGGTACTCATTAAGCTTAAAAACAAAGCCAAAGTAGCATGGTATTCATCCACAAAACACAAAATCCGCTGTTGCAAATTATGGTGCAATGAGAATGCACTTGTAGCAATTGTGTCACCATAATGGATTGGCAGAAAATTTTAATGCATATAAGGTATTTTTATTTAGTTATGCTGTCTTTCAGTGTGTGAGCACGCTCACTGTCCTGTGTCGCGCTGCTTCTGCGGACCGTGTGGCTTGCTGCTAGAGTTGTCTTTCAGAAAAGTCCGGCCCTTATTCGTTCTTTTCTGTGACCAGCCACCAGTAACAGACATGTTTTCACTGTTTTTTCCATATCGTGCAAGCTATGTTCAATTAGGTGTGTGTGGCACCTGAGGTAAGCTTCCACACATTTCTACATTCTCCAGATGTGTGAAATAGAACAAGCTGGCTTTTCCGCCATATTCATGGCTCACACAAGAAAACTGGCGCTCAACTAAGAATAGCTTGTTCTGTTTGGTTTATTTCAGAAACAATGATTTCTTCTATGTTTGAGCATTGTTGGACAAATACACTGGCACATTGGAGTCCAGCATGATGATACCATTGCCCACTGTGCGTATAAAGATAAGGTAGCATTTAAAAAGTTGGAATGCAAAATAAATGTTCTGAGCTCTGTCGGCAGTTCATGCGTGTTTTGTCCTCCATTGCAGTTTGTACAGAGTGATTTTGATATGATTGGTAGCAGAATATCTGACACTGAATTTGCTCACCACTGGCTGCACTAGAAGAAATCGCAAACATGATAATACGTAACTAGTATACTGTGAACCTCTCTGAACACTGAGCTAGAAATAATTCTCAAAAGGAAAAAAAAAAGAGTAAAGAAAGAATGAAAAAAAAAATAGGTTGCTCAAGATTACGATACCCCCAATGCAAAATCGGAGCGCAGTGCAAACTGCAGTCTTCTCGGTGACGGCGCGTAGCTGCTGTGTCTCAGAAGTGACCGCGTCATCAGTGAACACACGACAGCGGGCGCAACTCCGGTGTTTTATCACAGTGCCTCACTGCTGCCGAGCATGTCTCGCGCGGCCTCTGCTTACTGCCCTCCCCCTCACACTTTCACCATACTTTCCTCCTCTATTTTCCTGTTTGCTTTATCTCATTTATCTCTGGTGCCCTCTTCTTCATTCGGTTACTCCGAAGCCGACAGTGATGTGAACCTCCACCTTCCTGTTTGCTCTATCCCATTTATCTCTGGTGCCCTCTTTATTCGGTTACACCGAAGCCGACAGCGACGTGAAACCACACAAGCGAAGCGGGCACTTAAGGGGTGCCCTCTAAATAAGAAATGGCAAGCAGATTGCCTGTGTTGCAATGAAATTTCTTTTATACCTAACCTATCCTAACCTTGTAGCTGTACAGTTGGCATTATTCAATTTACCCCAGTCAGGAAAAGCATGATATACAGCTGTTTAACTCCAGCCCTTGTTCATTTTTGAAAAGTGTTTTTTCCGTTCTTTCCTTACTTTTTTTTCTGCTCCAGCAGCGCTGGGAGCATGAGCATGCAAGAAAAAATGTTTATATGTGTTTCACGTGAGAAGTTGTATGGCCATGACACCTTTAACTTGCATTACAAATTTCCTGCTTCACTTTAACCGAAGCAATAGAATAATTAAATGAAGCATCAGTTTTACATTTAAAAAATGGGTAAAATGAGCAAGTCCACCAAGGCAATAAATATTTTAAAGACAAAATGAAATGGCTATTTATATGTTATGTTAAAGGTGGGAAAATTAAAATTCTTCATGATTAGTGTTCGCCATTAATTCAATTTGCAACATTGTTTACTGTTTGAAGCATTTATAATTTACAAAAATTCCTTGGGGCACTTAGTCTGCTTATGTGGTTTTGAAATAACAAGCATTGTGGCTTCAGCTGGCATTATATGCTTCCTGCACTTTGGTCTTGTCATTGTACTTGCCTGGTCGACCAAAGTTAGCTGGTGCAGAATCTAGCAGTACACCCGACGTCGAGCACATTCCATACCAAGACACGGTGCTAGTAACTCCAATACCTTTGAGAAACATCACGTAAACTGATAGGTTCGCCTGGCGTGCTATTGAGGCGCAATTATGTAGTCCCCCAACAGCTCCGACAAATACCAGGCAATCTGATGGCTCCAGATGGGAGGTTATTGAGCCACGCAGTCTTGCAAGAGCCACCAAGGACTTGCTCTCGTTTTTTGTTATTTCTCCTTTTAGCACACTTTTGTTCATAAGCTATGCTCCACGCATACCTGATATATATCAGGGTCATTCACTGCTTATAACACTAAATATTTCGCCTCATGGAGCAGACAAGGCTTGCACCTCATTAATAATGATGATGATGACTGATAGTGGTATCCCTTTTGTAGCGGGGTGATGACATGTCATCTTACAAAAAAAAAAAAACTAATATACCCGTGTTTTACACGCATTTAATACTAGCTCTGCTCTTAGGGCAGGCACAAAAAAAACTTATTAGGCACAGAATACTTATTCTTTCTGTTACACGTGGTAACTGTCCTAGGCAATATTCCCCTGTGTGCTTTTCGTCCACCAGCATTCTAATCTTCTCTTTGTCGCCTCGACAGCCCTGAAGTTGACTTCCTCTGTGCTACCCTGAAACCCTGCGGCTTCTGGAAACCAAACATTTCCCTCTAGGTTTGGATGGATACCCTCGCATTCAAACACTATGTGCCACACAGTTTGTTTCTTTTCCGCAGACTGCGCATACCCCATCACTTTGAGTATACTTCCCCACAAAGCTCTTAGTTCGCAAGCAATCTGTCCTAGCCTCAAGAAGCAAAACGCTTCCCTTAGAATTATCGTAGAAATTTTCCTTTCTATTGCCCAATTTCTCAGCCCTGTACATTTCTAACGACGTTTTAGCTTCTATTTCTTCTCTCCATTTATTCATTTCTATCTGCCTTGCCTCCTTTTGGTTACTTTGGCTGTCTTAGCTTCTTCAATGTTGTTTCTGCATTTCATCTAGTCCTCCTTAACCACTGCGTGCCCACGCTTTTCATGTATATGTACCTGAAAACCTTAGCTGTCCACCTACGTCGATCCATTGCTCTCAGCCTCCTCTCAAAACATATTTTACCCTGAGCTTCTCAAACTGGAAATGCCGCTCAGGTCATTCCTCTGTGCAACTGCTTCGTTAGTTGTTTTTCCATGCGCTCCTAAGGGCAAACGGCCTACTGTTCTCTGGTTCACTTAAAGGTCTGATTTTAAGCTTATTAATACAGAAATAAAAGTTGGCTCTGCCGCACAACATGCAAACTTTCAAGCCTCACTGCATGGCTTGTTCCTTGGGGTAGGTTTTTTAGCACGACACCAAAGCTATGCAGGAAAGCGAACCACAAAAGCCTTGCACAAAAGTGTAACTCTTGCCAATGTTGGCTGAAGTGCAATGCTACCTGTGCAAAATTTATAATCTGGAAAGAACTTTCCCATCATTGTGGTGGTATGAGTAAGAAACCAAGAGTTATTACTTGCTGCAATCCTTACATTAAAGTAAAGGTCATACCAACCAGTAGTGTACCTCACCTCTTTTAAATCCCTGGAGCAAGCCATTCAACTGCAGTCGACTCTTGATAATTTCAAGTCACCCAATTAGAATTTTCAGTTAATTGGAAGTGATGTTCAGGTCCCAGTAATTTTACATGCAATTCAGTAGAAGAAATTGCTTGATAATTCAAAGCTAAAACCCAATATATTGGTTAATTTGAAGTTACTCAGTATAAAAAAAAAGAGAATGTGAAAGCAATTGAAAAAACGAATGTGCGCGGATAACGCAATCTCACTGGTAGTAACCCACAACGGAGAAACTTGTAATGCTTTATGTGAAGGAAGAGAAAGAGCTGCTCAGAAGAAGTTGGCCGAGGGTGGAACGTGAAAATTGTAGTTAAAGGCTGTGGGATAAAGAGAACAGAAATGGGGCTGCTGCGATTACCGCCATTTTGGACCTCTCGTCGCGGCAAACAAAAAGTCAGAAAAATCAGATGGCGAATAACTTCACCGTATGAAATTTCAGACGTC
Source organism: Haemaphysalis longicornis (assembly GCF_048455015.1). NCBI lineage: Eukaryota > Metazoa > Arthropoda > Arachnida > Ixodida > Ixodidae > Haemaphysalis > Haemaphysalis longicornis. The sequence continues at coordinate 203,030,960 of NW_027526203.1, forward strand.
GTTATACACTGGCACAACTAGGTAGATGGCAGTGCCACTGATGCTTTCGAATTATTGGACATTCCAAAGAAATTGGCCAGTGACCGTGTACAGCGCTCGGCGATTGAAACGTGATACTCTGAGCGCGTGGCTGCCGGTGCTTGTTGTGTTACAGGTGAGCGCTTGTGAAAGCGAGCTGACGCTTGTGGTATACGGTGAGGGTGAGAGCATTTGTGACGCATGCTTAGTGCATCTGGGAGACAGCCTTTCAGTGTGTGGTTCTTGACGGTGCCATAGGGGTGCTACATGCCACGGCTTCAAAACGCTGCGCCGCGCCACGATAACACATCGCGATAAATGTGCATTCAAATTCTTCATAATGCGCGCGGTGCCAGCTCGCCCAGCTTCGCATGTCGCGGCGCAGCACGCAGGTGCAGCGTTTTGAAGCCATGGCATGTAGCACCCCTATGGCGCCGCCAAGAACCACACACTGAAGGGCTGTCTCCCAGATACACTAAGCATGCGTCACGAACGCTCTCACGCTCATCGCATACCACAATGCATCAGCTCGCTTTCACAAACGCTCACCTGTGGCGCAACAAGCACCGGTAGCCACGCGCTCCGAGTGTCGCGTTTCAATCGCTGAGCACTGTACGTAGAGATCGAAGTCAAACATTATGATTAATTTTTCATCAAGGAATTTGGCATCACTACTCGTTTAAAAGCACCTTTTGTTACATGAAAACTTGCACACACCTATAAGATTGCAATCAAGGAATGAGAGGCCTCAATAAAACGGAACACTCGGTGGATGAGTGTGAGAGGAAAACCTATGGGCAACAGATGGATTTGGATAAAGCAGGATAGGAGAAATCGGATATGGAGCAGACAGGCCTCTGTTCTGGAGTGTACACAAATAGACTCAGGATGATGACTACGGCATGAGCAATGTGAGAAAAATTCTCGTCTGGCGATGTGGGACCAGTCCGGTCAAGGAGTGCCCCGTGTCAGCAAAAAAGTAGCGATGGCTACCTATTCTTCGATTACCTGAGGCTCCTTTAATCTTAAAACCCCACTTGCATTGCTTGAGGAAATTATTGCCGAAACGCAATTTCATTAGTAAATTGCAATAAATAACTGACTTCTAAAACGACCATGTACAGCAACCTCTGTAGTGCAGTCTTAGCGATAAAAAAAAAACAGCAGCTTTGAATGGACTCAACACCAATGTTTGGGCACCAAATGTGAGTGCATTAGGTGGGTGCACCTCATGGCATGCAGTATGTTCATTGTTAGCATCGAGTGTCTCCATTTCACTTTCCCCTGAACAGAATAAGTCGCGGCATGTATCCTGTGGAATCCATTCAATCTTCCAACTCCTGCATGCGAGCGCCAGGAATTCTAAATTATGTTTCCTAAAAAATTACAACAGAAATTGTGGTGACAGGGGCAAATTGTATTTTTACACACACACACACACACACACACGCAGGCACGGACGCACGCACGCACGCACGCTTATATAATCCAGCTTCTCAACAGGAATATACTTTCACTGCACTGCCTCTACGAAAGACAGGCTGCGAAGCGCAGATTTTGCGAAATACTTACACCCGCAACGAGAACAGTGACGCCCTTAGCCCAAGGCATCGACAAGCAGTCTCTTGAGGTAGGTCTGTCTCTCTTCAGAAACAGCGCAGGTCACCCGTCGGCCACTCGTACACGTGCGCCGACTGTAGTGGAAATTTTCGACCAGCCCCTGTAATGGAAGCAGTGAGCGACGTCTCGATCACATACGATACCGAAATAAATACCTCCGAAACTGTGCCCACTTTGCATTTGTGCATGCAACCCAGAACCCCTGTTCTGCTTACTGGGGCTGTGAACGTCCACCTCGGTGTAATAACTGTCACCAGTAGTAAGCATAGTGACACCATAGCTAGCAGATTCGAGCTCAGTTACGCAGACGAGCCCCTAAAAAAAAAAAAAAAAATCACGACGCTATGCTTTCGGGTGCGCGTTCGCAAGAAATATGGCACGTAGCTTACCCACTTTAAAATGAGCCTACACTTCTACCACGAGCCCTTAAGCCAGCAACACCTTGTGTGTTTTCTTCGGGGTATAAAAAGCGCAATATCACATGACTAAACACTTACCTCCTGACGAGCTTGTCGCTACCACCGACGTAGACGGCCACAAAATCGAGCTCGCTAAGTCTCCGCCTTTGCGTCGTCGAAGCTGAATGTTCGAAGTTGAGGCGCGGACTGACGTGAGGCTCGGTAGCACCCTAGGAACGTCATCTGGAATAACAGCTGCCATTTCAAACTACAACAGCGTACAGGCCGTCCGTCCGTTCAGTTGAAACGGTGCCGCAAAAGCACGGACAGACGAACAAGAAAAGCACAAAACAACGTTGTCAGCGTTGTCAGCATGGCCAAAGCCCCTCAATTTTTCACACCAAAGTTGGAGAGATTTTGAGGCCAAAAAGACAGCGTTGCCAGCATAGTTGGGTGCGTTTAGGCCGATTTGGCGGCGGTTGTGGTCAGGTTTTAGTCGGATGCGGGAGGAAGGCCCACGGTGACTTTGGCAGCCCGGGTGACGATGGCATCTTGCATCGCCGAATCCGAGCTGCCCAACGCCCTCGCCTAGTGCTCACCGTCTCGATATGGGGGGAATGGGTTGTGGGGGCATTGCCAAAGGAGGTGATCCATGGTTTGGACCACCCCACTAGCGGGACAGTGGGGTGAGGAGTACAGAGTGGGGTACATGCGGTGCAGGCGGGAGAGGCAAGGAAGGGTGTACATTTACACTATAGCGTTCTTCGGTGTCAGAGAGCGCCGGGTGTGCAGGGGGCAGTAGGCGGGGGGAGAGGTGGCAATGAGACGTAATCTCATGAAAGGAAAGGAACGGATCTCGAGCTGACAGGGCTCCATGGAAGGGATCAAGGCTTAGACCTGCTCGGAAGGTGAGCTCTTGAGCTGCTCTGTGTGCTGCCTCGTTCCCTTCCACACCCGTGTGAGCTGGGGTCCATACCAGCTCGGTGGGGGAGTCAGGGGGATTTTAAGAAGGATTTTGAGTAGCAGGGCAGAAATGCGGCCCCGGGCGAAATTTCGAATGCCCGTCTTCGAATCGGAGATTATAATCGCAGGGGAAGGGAAAGCGCGCGGCGGCTCGGGATCGCGGGACGCGGTTCTCCACGATATCCACAGTGTGTGTGCGTGCGTGCGTGCGTGCGGACGCGTAACCCGTTTTTCCATGACGGTAGGACACGGAACCCGTTTTCGCGTATCGAAGGGCAGCGTTCAGGGGACAACAGGTCCCAAGGGGTGCACGAAGGCAGTCGGAATTTTCCGTGTGACGCTGTAAGTGAAGTTTTAGCCTGAGAATGTGGCGGGCGTTCGCACAGTGCATGCGCGTGTGTGTTTATTGCAGGACAGTGTGGGCATGTGGGTAAACTAGTCATGCGTGCATCTTCACAAGGGATTGGAAGATTGGTTGATCTCCTTCCGCTAGGGCAGATGACCGGTCTAGCATCTACATGTAATAACGGTGGAGCAATATTAAACGGTGAAGCAATATTTCCATTTCGACAGACTTCGAAGTCAAAACTGAAGCCGCAATTTCCGGGTCCCATCATATTCGTTGCGATAAATGCACTGCTGCGGAAAAAAAAGCACAGATATGGTGTACTAGAATTGTGAAGTGTGTCGTGCGCGGCCGCAAAACGGGTCGCCTCAGTGATGACACCCTCCTCTCCCAACCCGCTCCGAACAGCATCAGAATAGCTGGAACTCTACATCCCTCTTACATGCAGTGCCATCTCGTGACGCGCGGAGCACTCACCGCTGAAGCGGGCCGCGTCGCGTTGCCCGCGGCGGTAGGCCGCGGCGGGCGCATTTCGGCTGCTTCAAACGGCGCACGCAATTGGGAAACAGCTGAAGTTCTGACGCTAGCCCTTAGACTGTGTGCTCCGAGAGAAAGAAAAACCATATAAACTTTGCCATTACATTACAACATTACATTAAAAGCAAACGCACAACTAAGCACCAACGAAAATAGGAATTTCCTTCTGAATATGATGCTCATTTTTTTTCTAGGGAAATTGTAAGGTGCCAGATTGTAGTGTCGAGAGAATACATTAAAGCTAGTCGGCTCAGAGACTGCAAAATAATTATTCGATGTTAGGCGAAGCTAGCGCCCTTGCATGCCCCTGGGATGAAGTAGTAGTAGTAGTAGTAGTAGTAGTAGTAGTAGTAGTAGTAGTAGTAGTAGTAGTAGTAGTAATGAACTTTACAAGTGGACTACTTGCATTTTGTCCTTGGTGGTTACGTCCCTATAGTCCGCGGGATATCCAGGACCCTAGGCTCAATTTTTTTTTCAGGGGGGTGGGGGAGAAGGGGGGGGGGGGGGGCTCGGCTGTGCATTCACGAGACACAAGTTATAAAATAACACTAGCGGCATAAACTGCAAAAAAATCACGCCATATCCACGGAATGAATGATAAGTGGGGCGAAGCTCCTGAGGGGGAGATCATCGGTAACCGTAACTCTCCCGTGAAAGTTCGCCCATTACATCATTAAGAAAGACGTAAGACTGTGTGCGTACATTGTACAAATCAACTTTTATTTTCGGAGTCAATGCTCCCAGGCCCAGACCTGGTGAAAGACCCCGCGCCATCGAGGACTACCCCGCACCTCCACCACAATTTGTCACGTAGGATGGGACACAGCGGTAAAGAAAGAACTTTTATTTAGGGCGAACTTGTGCCCGAACAAGACGAGAGGAAACGAGCAAAGTTCCTTGCGTCTCGTTCGATCTCCGAGAACGACTGCCTGCGTTCGTGGCGTGATCTCTTGCGTGATCTCCCCCTCGCAGTGCACGTGCGCTCGCGCCTCCGTTGGCGAACACAGACAAGCTCGCGCTCCGGGTTTGGCCTCGGTCGTCGTGGGGTGCGGACGTGTTTTCGTTCGCTCCTGAGCGGCCGGGGCGGTATCGCGATTATGCCGGCCACGCGTCGCGAGCCATGGGTGTTTCGTTCGGGCGTCGAGCGCTCTGCTGCGTGGGGCCGTCGAGCGCCTGCTCCCGCTCGCCAGTAACCGCTCTACTACCACGAACATCACCCAGCAAGCTCCCCTCTCTTCGGACCTCCGCGCACGACTCATCGCAGCACAGCCTCGCCTCTACGCTCCACCGCTCCCGTCGAGAACTTCTCCCGGACGCAGCATGACGCCAGAACCTGTGTTTGTGATGTGTACTGTGCTCGGTGGCCCCCAGTGACTGTGGCAACGCTCCTTTTCCTCGCGGCGCCTCAACTTTTCTCTTTACCTAACTCCTTTTTCTCTACCCTATCATATTCATCCCCTTCTATATTCCCTACCCCCGGACTGGGTTGTATGCCGGTGAGCCCCCAGCTGGGCTCAATAATATCCCCAGTCCATTTCTTTTCCTTTTCCATCGAACCACCTACTACTACTACTACAAGCTCGCGCTCCCGGTGCCGAGTTTGCGCTGCCGGTTGCAGCCGGTTCTTGCGCGTGCAACGCGCCCCACTTTGCGACATCTCCGAAAGCATGCGGCGGTCACGTACCACGAGACACAAGGGATGGACAGACCCATGACTTAAAGGGCCCCTGAGATGGGGTTTTTGGGGGGGTCGATGGTATCGGAGCGCAACGGCTATTTCTTGAACTAATCGTGACGTGTTAGTGCGCTCTTGATTTAATTAATTTTTTACGAGCGTAAAAACATCAGAAAGCTACAAACAACATATTTTGTGTGTGTGTGCGTTTACACAGTCGCACATATTTGTTTTATACCGGAATGTAAAGCACTTGCACACCGGGCCAAACCGGGCTTGACGCTCCTCCGTCTGCCTCCGTTCTCGGCGGAAGGATACAGTGAGCGCAGGAGCAACGACGCTTGCAGAGTGATCGCACAGCGCTCCGTGTCTGGTGTAATCAGTTTTCTTTGCATTTGCTTTCATGGACGCTGTATCCGAAATGATTCTTTGCACCATCTGTGTTTCGAGCGTAGCCTCGACGTTGTTTCAGTTATGAGGTGGTAACTATAGCGGCGCGCCAAGGGAGCGCCGCGCTGACGACGAAGGCGGAGCTCCGCACGCAGCGCTTCGACGACGCCGGGATCGACGTCGGGAACGACGCCGGGGACGACGCTCGTGATCACAAGGCGCACGCTCAAGTGCGCTCACGCGGGCTGAATAAACCAGTTCAAACCCAAACGCTGTCGCAGCTGATTCTCTGCGCCGGTCGCGACAAGGGCAAGAGCGTGCGCATCCCGTAACGACAACTCCTGCCAGAGAGTTTCATTTCATTGCTTCCCATCAAGTCATGATCGCAGGAAAGTGTGGTTTCCTGCACCGGCCTTCTGAATGAACCTGTTGCCTAGTGTCCTTAGCGCGCTTTACAGTTTACCGTGTTAAATTAAGCAAGAGTAGCCGTTTGCCGCTGAAAACGAAAGGATTGCATTCTGCGGTTTCTGCATTCTGGCTCTGCCAAGTAGCGACATCTGGCGAATTTGTCTCAAAGCAAATGACACAAAAGTTTGTGGCCCAGAACTGTTCTCTTACGCTTGAAATAGCTTGAATCTTGGACGTTTTAGATTGAACTCTGACAATACAAAAATTTTCTTTTAAAAGAGCCGTATACTTCTGCTGTAGAGCTTAAAAAAATAGAAAACATGACGCTGACGCCGCCATCTAGTGGGAACAATTAGGACCAAGTATTGCATTAACCAGAATTCACGCCTCCGCGAAATATTTCGATATAAAATGAGTAAGATATATTGTAATGATTCCGCCGTTACCTATATTACCTTGCCCAACATGATTTTATACGCATAAAAGAACTATGCTAGTTTATAAAGGCATCTGAACCATTGGAAGCGTGGGAGGCTGGAGTAGGGGCAGAGATTTTGCTCGCTCATTCTGAAAAAAATTGTCATTTATCGTGCTCCTGATCATCATTTAGCAAGAATGTAGTAAACAACATCAACTAATGCTTGTATGAAGTGCCGAGAGCAGTGCATTTGCTGTGCCGTAAAGTTCCGGAAGAACGCCCACCCAAATTTAAGTACATTATCAAGTGAAAAATACAAGATGGGTGAACTTTCGGGTCAGGTGCGAAAAACTACGAAAAGGTGGCCGCACCGCCAACCAAAACTGCGGAGATGTCAAGAAAAAATTCGAGACTGGCGAACTTCCGGGTCAAGCGCGGAAAGGACGAATAAGTGACCGCATCTACACATGAAGAGATGATTCTGGTTTGTTTTGTTCACTCATCGGCGCTAAAGCCATCGATTTTACGGGGTGGGTGCGTCTTTCACTAAATTGAACATTTCACCCGTAAAAGGAGGTCGGCGATGTTTCGGGGGAGAGCGTTCTCTGGGAACTTTACGGTAATCTAATCGAGACGCGAGTGTACATTTCGCAGGCGCAGGGAGCTCGCTGTTACAGTCGCTAGAAATTCTAGCCGCTGTGTAGCGACGGTAAAAATAAGTTGCCGTTCACGGACTCTCGCGCTTGCAAGGTCGACTTCCGCAATCACCAGTATCTCCTGCTCAAAGTCCGTAAGCACTGAAAAGGTAGCTCAAAAAAAAAAAAAAAAAAAAGGCGTCGTCGTTTGATGTGCGATCCACTAGCTGAAGTAACCATGGTAACGACGACGCTGTAAACCAACGACCACCGCCGTCAAAAATCGCGGACATTCCGGTGGCCAACCCTGAAATGAGTGCTTCGCCTCGGACGAGGTCGGACTATGTCGTCATCGCAAGCCGCCGAGCCAACAAATAGTTCTTTCTCGTCGGGGTAATAACTTTTGTTAGCGTGAGCGAATATGCTTACTATTTTTGGACTTGTTTCTACAAGAACTTTAGAGTAGTTTTCTGACACAAACAAAAACACTTTGAAATCCATCTAGGCCCCCTTTAAGGAGCTTCGCCCCTAAAAAGCTACAAGGATTCACTGTTTGCATGCACCAAGGGTTGAAATTTTAACCACTACGCACCTATAACGAAACATGCGAGCGCCACTGCAACGTATCGTTAGGCCGGCCGCCGTAGCTGCTGCAGCCGCCGTAGCATCCCTCTCGCTGGTGGCGCCCCTACCGGCCCGCCGTGATTTTCATCGCGGCAGTGACCCCTCCGCTCCCATTGTTCGGCGCCGCGGACGACACGCTTACCAGACGTTGAAAGGCCAATCTGGGAACACCGCAGTGCAAAGTCAATACATTGGGAATACGTAGAACTTTATAAGAATTTGAAGGCGAAACCAATGTGGACGTTCTGTTGATTTGCTGTTGAACTTTCTGATGAACTTTGCGGGAGCGCCCGTTAGCTTGACCGGCGCCATGCGAACACCATCCGAAGCTCGTTCCGTTTGCCCACCATCTAGGAGCCTCCTGTTCGCCCCCTCCGGTGCCTCCGCCTATAATGGCGACGCGTACTGCACGTGTGGTCGCGGGCCTAGCCTCCTACGGCGCTGCGGTCTCTTTTTCCCGCTATGCGTTTCGTCGCCCTTTCTCAGAGCCCTCATCCTACCTGACGTGCCTTCATCGAATGAAGGGACTTTAGACACTTTAAGCTTCGGTTACTGCACAAAATTGTTGCAGTTATTTTAGGTTGCTTTAACCATGATGTCTGCCTTGTGTTTCATTTGTGTGACTCTTAAAACTGTGAGCAGGTCTTTACGTAAACTGTTTTTGGATCGGACTGATGGTGGCTGCCCTGAACCGTCAACGGCCTGAAAGTGCTCCTCCAACAGAGGACGCGCAAGTAAGCCTTGACAGGGGCCCAGCTATCACGACGTCCTAGGCCGCGTCCCCGCAGCAGGTGTTTTCCCAATAAAGTTGTTTCCTCCTCCTCCTCGGTTTTCGTTGCTTGTTCAGAAGCAAAGTTCCCCTCGCACCCTGCCGCAAGTTGTCCACTGATGCTGTTTGCTTGGGCGCCTGCAGGTTTGTTTCCTTTCACCCTTACTGTTTACGGGGCTGTGGTGCTTTTTTGCGTATTGTTTGGAAATATAATAGGAAATACCGCAGGCCGACCCGCAGTTTTCAGATTTTTTGAGCATGTTTTAGGACTTTCAAGTACCGAGTCATGTGGGAAGACCGTGGATCTAATCAGTTTTTGTCGCATCAGACGGGCGGTAGCTTTTTATGGCTATAAAATGATAGTGCATAATAAAAATCTCAATAATGTTGGTTACGCTTTGCTTTAATTAATAAAAAATCTCAAAATTGTTGGTTATGCTTTGCTTTAATTGTTTAACTTATATGCTTTTGTGTGAACTACAATTTTTTCCAGTTTGTATTTGGTCATTACCCAAAAATAAATTTGTGTTAAGAATGTCACAACCATTTTTTATTCTTGCATAATAATTTCTACCTTTCATAAGGTATGATACTATTTTTTTCTATTATACTATTATATTTTTCTTTAAACCGCATCTATGCTGTAGGCCAATTTAAAAAAGAACAGAAGCCAAGTACTCTATTCCAAGCTTTGAGGAAGCGACCATTGTACTTCGAAATACCCCAACAAAGTCGACCTTTCATTCAAGGTCTTTAATGGTGATTAACATACCGCTCTTTCTTTCAGTAAAGGCTCCAAAACGTTTTGCGAGCAAGAAATATTCTTCGCAAGACTCAATACTGCCTTGGCGGACAAAACAAAAACCTCCCTTCTGGGTTTGTAAAAGCTACCAAAGAAAGCATTAGAATACTCCCATAAGGTCCCTAAACCTCGTTAAAAACTGCATTAAAAAGAATTTTATGCTCCCTGAAATCCTCCTAAAAACAACTCACAATTAAGTTATATATAAGCTCCCCAAAGGGAGCGAGAATATCCTTCTCATCCACCTGAGAAGAATATCCTTCTCAACCTCCTGTCTCGCACTGCTGTTTCTCTCTCCCGCAGGCGATCCACCGCTTGCGCTCACTCGGACCACAATGTCAACTTTTTTGGAATACCGATTTTCTGTTCATCACAACGCTCGTGCTAGAAACAGAGAGATCTAGGGATTTGGCCTTAAAAGCTTATCCCTAAGAAAGCGGGATCGAAAGTAGCTGTGCTCTGAAGCCTTGCAAGGAACTTCCTAGGGGAACTTAAGTCTGCTCGCGTTTTTTGACGGTCAAAGCAAGGCAATACTTATTAACAACTCCTTTACTGCTGAATTCTATTTCAGTCTCTTGACTTTTTTTTCGTTGTCTTTCGGCGCAAATTGCAACGCCCAACTTCTACGTATACGTCGCGGCAAGTTCAGGTATTACGCGGAGCACGCTGTTCGAAAACATTTCCGTTTACAATTCATAGGTATGCGAATTTCGTAAAGAAGGCACATTACCACCTCAAAGCTCCCAATTTTTGGACAGTCCTGAGGTGGCTAGGTCCCACGCAGAAAGTAATGACAACAATGTCAACTATAGTTGATCCGCTGGCAACGTGCGGAGATACTAGAGTAGCGCATCGAAATACAATTGGGTTCATATCCTGTCGAATGGCACGTGTTATTTATTAGCTCTTCACATCTGCGGCCATTCCCTCGACGGAACAACAGCAACAAAGACGACGACGACGATTTTTCGCAGAACGGGTCACTTAACGCTTTCGCAATGATGTGAGGATGCTGGTAGAACTGCAATGTCAAAGGAATAAATAGTGGATTGGGAGGAAAAACGAGTGTCCGACGTCTGCAGCAGCGACACGGCCGGTAAACTGGCCGACGGCGCGCAGACAACAATATTCCTCGGGGCACTTAAATCTGTTTACGTGCTTTGAAGGCGAAGGCCTGACGATACTCATTAAAGGGACACTGAAGACAAAACTAAGGTTGGTCGATATAGATTTAGATTCGCGCCCCCAAAAAACGAATATACAAGTCTCTGGGTCAGTACCTTGCAAATAATCGCCTAATAAAAAAGTGCACCTATCAGCCGCCCAGAAGAGATGACGTCAACGGCGACTGAGCGGATGTGCCCAGAGTCACATCACGAACAACAGAACAATCGCGCACACAGGTTCTCAAAGAAACACATAAAATCTTTCTTTGCACGTTCATTATCATAAGTCATAAACAATTATAAATATACAGGTATAATTCAAGCCGTGCGGACATTCGCAAGCTGCCAAGCCGCGGCGCCGGCCGGGCGGTTGCGCTGGCTATTGCAGGTTCGGCGAAGTCACATGTCTGTTATCTCCTTGTTTACATCATGGCGGCACGTAGCGCGTCGGCATTTCACGGTTCCGCTGTTTTGTGTACAATAGTTCAATTGCGTCTGATAGAACCATTTTTTAAGTGCGAATGCACTTTATAAGCGACCCCAAACCATCCACCGCCGGCGGCGTTGGCGTCCACAGTGCTCCTCTATATTTGAAAAAGAAACAGCATCCGGCGCCAGGTTTCGATCCGAGGACTTTGCGGCCGCAGCGCGACGCTCTACCGACCAAGCCACAGACGCGACGGTGATATCAGTGTTAGACGCGCCTTATATCTTTAACGCATTCAAACTACGTCGTCAGCGGCGTGCGTTGGCGACTCAGCGGCGTTATAGCGGCTTGATAACTGCGTGGTGTACACGTGATACTACAAACCCGATGGAAGAGATGGAAGAGAAGGCGGCGAGGCGGTGGGCTGCGGGGGCCGAGCGCAAGCGCCGCAAGCGGGCCGACAACCGTGCATTCGCACTTTCACATTCTCCCCCTCGGGGAAATGCGGGGGAATTTTTTTTTTCTCTCCTCACGTAGCGCTGTGTGCCCGAACGAAGTTTTGCTCCCAGGCCGGCGGCGGCCGAAGCTGTGTGTGTGTTGCGGTTGCGTTCGCTTCGCGATGAAATTCTACGACGTGCTCCTGCGGGTGGACCTGTGCTTACAATGTTGGAATTATCGCTAGCGACGATTCAACCCCGCACCGGCTTTCAGAGAGTGCGAAAGTTTTTTTTTTTTTTAAACCTTCTCCGCTTGCGCCGGAGTGGAGTGACTTGTTCGCCCCCGTAAATCTTAAGAAGCGTGTGTTACCTTTACGACGAACAGGAGGTAATCGATCACCTGTTAATTTCGCGCTACGGCCTCAAAGCATATTCCGTGAAAATGTGTGTGTTCGAAACAATTCCTTGATTGTCGTGAAGTTAATAAAATGTGTGCATCAAACCGGATTTTTTATTCAGGGTGTTGTGTGCTGCTATGCTTCCACTACGGTGCGTATTAAGGTAAAATGATATTTGTATCACGTTATGCACGTTTTTCATTCCATAGTCACGCCAAAGCGTTTGTTCGCAGTGTTTTGGGCGCCCGTAAAAGATCTAGGCACACTTCTGGCCGGTGGGCTAATAGGGCTCCAGCGCTGGAGTTTGGCGACATGCAGAGCCCCCTCGTGTCCAACGCGTCTGTGTAGTACAAAAGCAGACGACCCTCTCCGCCCTCCATGTGTTTTCGATTAGAAGCCAGAGCGAAAGTTGGTTGTAATTATGTTAATCACCTTGCGCCGCGTTTAAATGACTGCACTCTGAATGGAGCAGCATTTAAAGTAGTTGAAGAGGCTAAACAAAATAATATCCGCTACAACGAGCCGATTTATCGGCTTTTTTTTTTTTTTTTTTTGAGCGAGCTGTCGCGGCGTCAGGCAGTATCGCCAGGTCCGGTGGTCTAACTTCCTGACGATAATTAACGTTCGTTCTTCTTGCGTGCGGTTGACAAAGGACTGTTCACAAGTAGCATAAACAAAAATTTGCTGAGCCTGAGGTAACTGTAAATGGTTGCTTCAGCGGGAGCATGCCAGCGGACGCGAGGAGCGCAGCCGATTCACTGCGGCGGACGCTGTTGGCCTGGTGTCAGGTTCGGGACAATAATAAGAGAACGAAAAACTTTCGACGAGACTAAGTTCTATTGCTCCAAACCACCCAAAATGAACACAGCAAAAACAGATACAGTGATGAGAGAATAACAAAAGATGAGCGTGGCTAACTATTGCCAAAACGTTACAGTCCAAACAAAAGTAGAGAAAGTACGTGGTTTGTCACCGAAAATGGTCCACCGCACCACACTTCCCGGTAGCACAGTCAGGGCGTGACATCTCGTCGCTGGAGGTAGGGCAACGCGCTCCGAGCTCCCGTCGATGAAGAGCTGACGCAGCTCTCTTGGAACGTCGCTGCCGATGTCCGACGAGACAACTTGCTTGCGGGAGAGGGCGTCAGGTACTTCGTTGTGAAGGACCTCTTGGACGTGACCCGGGTCAGGGCAGCCGGCCGCCAACGTTCCGGTCTCTCTTCACTCTCGGTCTTCTTCTTCCGCCGCTTCTGCCGCCAGCTGTCGCAGGCCGCTTCCCATGGGCTGGTCGCCGGCGCAAGCTCGTGCCGTGGTCGCGAGCCTTCGGCGCCGTAGACGGTGTCGATGGCCTTCGCGCCGCGTGCCTTGCGTCTTCTTTGTTGTCGTCGTTTTGTGTACGTTTTTTAGACTCATGCTGGTCCTTCTTGCCGATGCGATTTCACTTCATGACACCTGGCAATGCATTGAAAACGAGTGGAAGAGTTGTTTTGTATTTTCGCAAATTAAATTATTCTTGTTTAACATTTTACGCCCCACGGTTTACGAACGGCAGGGTACACGTATACTAGCTAGTATACGTGAGGCAATACCGTCAAATAAACAAATTGAGCGCAATTAAAGGACGCAAATCAAGCACCGAATCACAAGTCCGTTGCCTGGTTAGATGTGTAACATAACGTAGCCGCATACACGGTGCACGGCCCAAATATTTACTTAAGATCGTCACTGACTGCGTCGGTTATCTTCTAGTGCAGGTGTCGTCGTTAATAATATGAACGCCGACACACCAGTTTTGTCCTCAAATGGGGTTAGATGGCGAGACAAGAACAGATCAGAATCATCGCTTCCAGTTGCATTGTCCCCATCTTCACGCTTCGCCAGATTATTGTCAAATATTGTTGGCAATTCGCTGAATTTTTTCTCTTTGCCTTCAAAGCCAACTGCCCCCCCCACCCTTAACCCGTTTTGCCGTCCAGCCCTCCGCCGTGTCGGCTTCATGCAACTCGGCCCTGCACCTGAAAACGTTGCTGTCCCTTATTGTAGTCTATTACATGTGAACTTGGAATATATGATGCAAGAGCGTAATTAAATAAAGTGAGAGCATCCAGAAAACGCAACGGCCGCTCAGTCCGACGGACCACTTTGTTTTACGGCCACTACTTCCGGAATCACCAACATATTTCACGCTTCTGACGCTCGCTCCATTTTGTGACTGAGCCACGGACAAAACGGCAAGCTAGCGCTGCAATATGTATTCGTGACGATGACGCAAACCAGCCGTGTTTATTGGAAATGCACGCATAAGGGTGCAGGTGCGCAAAAGTTAGGCTCACCGGAGAGGACGAACCTGCGGTCCGCGAGACTCGCTGGCTTTTACGCGCGATCATCGCCTATTGCTTTACTCTTCTTGTTTGATCGGCTGGTGTTCAAAAGTCGTTGTCACTAAGCGTATTAGTATAAACACAAAGCTTTCACTTTAAATTTCACTTCATATGACCATCGATCGGTGAATCTGCGAGTAGCAGAGTGCCGTCACCGCCCCAGCACTTTCGTCGACGCTGTAAACGTATTTAGCGCTACAAAGCTTTTTTTCCCCCAATGCAAAGTTGATCGCCTGACTAGACCGGACGCGTCGGGGATGGGCTGGAGACCGTGTAGAAAAAAATTGGGCCCATCTCCCCGCGAGGGGGACTCGAGTAAATGCGTCGCATAGGGGGTGGGTTTATTGCGTTAACGTTTAGTGTTTTGGGGAGTTGGTGGTAGTGAATGCGTTGTATCAGCAGCTTCTTGACGTAGTTTGAATGAGTCAAGGATATAAGGCGCGTTCGTAGCCTCCCATTCTGTGTCGGCTTTGTGGCGCAGTGGGTAGAGCACCATGTACATTGCGTTCCGCCCGCAGGGTCAAGGGATCGAAACCAGGCGCCGGATAGTATTTTTTTTTATATAGTGTAGGGGGAGGGGTGCTGACTACGACTACGGACATCAACGCGGGTGACGTCGTGAGTTACTGAAATGCTCTGCATTTAAAACAATCGGCAGCGTCGAGGTCATTTTGCTTCTGTCAACACGGGATCCTGTGGGACCCCCGCAGCTTTGTTGCATAGCGCCCCCTGAGCAGTGCAGGAGTCCTATAGGCAACCCGCTTCGAAAACGTTTCACAGATGTAGCAATAAGCGTTACCATATCGTGACGGAAGGGCATAGGGGCAGTGGAACTTTCGTCGGAGCCCAACTTGATGCTTGCCTTCAGTGTCCCTTTAACAACTCTTTTACTGATATCGCAAATCTGTCTCTTTCGTTTTGTCGTCTTACGACACGAATTACGTGAGCAGGCAGACTGGCGCACGTCAAAGCTTCCGGATAATCACAGTTTTGTGTGGCTGGTGCGCAACTGTTCTTATCACGCGCCTGCCATCCCGTCCAGGTGTCACGCTGCACGCACTATTCTATAACTTTTACGCTTCAAACTCACCGTTTTGTGGATTTTGTGAAGTCAGCACTCTATCCCCTCAACGCTCCCGCTTGCTTGCCAGTCTCCGAAGTGGGTATGTGTTACAAAGAGGAGGACAATAACAACGACAACAACTTTTGTTTCACTCGTGGCAACGCAAAAAAAAAACGGCGCAGTGGAGAGAGAGAAACGCATTTACAGTGTCCTGTGAGTTATGTTGCGTGGTGCCGCTGGTTTGGGTCTTGCGGCGGCAGAGGTTGCAGCCTTAGTGAGCAGGACTGCGTGAACTTCCACGTGCGAGCTGGTGGTGGGTGGTGGTGGTGATTTATTAACAAAGGAGGGAAGAGAAAAGGCCTGGGGATATTGTTGAACTGAACGGGAAGTTCACCCTCATACGACCCAGTCCAGGGAAGGGGATTGGGGCTTCAAAGGATAGGAAGAGAGAAGGGGGAAGAGAAGAGCGGTAGGATAGTGGGAGATAGTCTATATCGCGTTCGTTTAGTCCATGACTCGATGGCTACAAACGCAGCGCTAGTCCTGTTGTAACCAGGAAGTTGACTAGGTGCTGGAAGACCTCCCGTCGGATGGCGTCCGGTCCCGTGGGGAACAGGAAGTCTTCTAGCTTGTGGCTTGGGGCACCGAGTCGTTGGAGTTCGGCCCGAAGTTGTGCCCTTGCGGTGTCGTGCTGCGGGCAAGAGCACAGCAAGTGTTCTAGCGTCTCGGGCTCTGGGCAGTCAGCGCAGGTGGGGGATGCTCGGCGGCCTTGGTGGTGCAAGCGCGCTCCCACGTTGCAGCAATTGAGCCGCAGGCGAAGAAGGAGCGACCGGGCGTCTCTGCTAATGCGTCCGGGCAAGACCCGGGGGGCCTGGCCACTGACTACTCGGGCATCTGGATGCATGGCCTCCACCACTCGTGCCAGGATAGTCCTTGCAGCGTCAAATGACACCACATCCCGGGAGGCTGGAACCCCTGCCTGGCGAGCAGCACCTTTGGCCAAGGCGTCTGCAACCTCGTTGCCCGTGATGTTCACGTGCGATGGCAGCCAGTGAAGTCGCAGTGGACACCCCTGCGCTTCCACCGCATGAAGCTTGGCCGCCAGCGACCGCTCAACGTAGCCGCTAGAGCTGGCTGGCTGGTCGGTGGCACGCAGACGGAGGAGGGCAGACCTTGAGTCAGTCAGGATGATGGCCCCCCGGGCCTGGGTGCCCTGCTTGAGAAGAAGATCTGCAGCCAAGTGGAGTCCAGCCAGCTCTGCGTGGGTGGATGAGGCAGGGAAGGGCAGGCTGCACACCTGGCTGGTGCCGAGTTCTAGGGCCGTGAAAGCGGCTCCGGCTCTGCCCATCGGCTGTTGTACAGATCCATCCGTGTACACTTGCAGATGTCCGGCAGCGTCGCCCTGCAGCAGGGCAGCCACCTCTTGGTGGACGTCCTGGGGTGGAGTCGACCTCTTACTACGGACCCCCGGCAATGTGGTGACAATGCGTAGAGCCTGCCCCGTGCCTGGGGGTGGTGGCTCCAGGCGTGGCCGCTGCGGCAACGCGATGTGGCTCTCGTACGTACTGAGTAGCATGCCCATCCGAGAGTTGGGCCGGCTGCGGTAGCGCTCAAGGGGTGCCACGCCGTCAGGTGTGCCCTGCAGGCGGTGGATGTGGTGGAGACCCACCTGCAGGGCCCGCATCTGGATGGGCCAGAAGCCTGCCTCCGTGTATGCCGCCGCCACCGGAGATGTGCTCGGAAGGCCCAAGCAGAGGCGGATAGCCCGGCGCTGATCCACCTCCAGCTCCTCCCATTGGCGCGGCTTGAGTTCCACTAAAGGCAGAGCATAGAGGACGGCGGACGATGCCATCCCGTGGAACACCTTCAGGGCCACGGTGTGTGTGCAGCCCTGTCCCTGCGCCAGCAACCTCCGCACGCCCTGGTGGACCCTCGTTGTGCGTTTCCGAAGCGCCTTCACCGCAGGTAGCCAGGACAACTGGCAGTCGACCAGGAACCCCAGATACTTGGCGTTAGTGCACCATGGAAGAGTTTGACCGTTCAAGGTGAGCGGCGGTGTCGTCTTGCGTGCTCTGTAGCCCCTCGAGTGGAAGATCATGGCCTGCGTTTTCGTCTCGGACAGCTGCAGGCCACGGCTTGTCAGGAAGGCGGCGACTGCCCACAGCACCCCCTGGAGACACGCCTTCACCTTGGAGAGTAGCCTCGTTGGTCCGTGCGCCCAGATGGCGATGTCGTCAGCATAGACTTCCATCCCCACTGGAAATGCAAGTCCAGCTGGGATGCAGTCAGGGAGTGGAGCCAGGACGAGGTTGAAAAGGAATGGGCTGAGTACAGTCCCCTGGGGAACCCCCGAGCTGACATCTCTTGGGCTGCTCGTTGCTCGGCCCACCCTGACTCGTAGGGTCCGGTTAGTCAGAAACGCCCTCACGTATCTTCGGAGGTGCCCCGAAACGCCCATGCTGTCCAGGGCGTCCAGGATGGCCGTATGAGGGACGGAGTCGAAGGCCGACTTCATGTCCAGCAGGAGCAAGAAGGCCACCTCCTTGTCGTGGCGGGCCTGCTCCAGCATAGACACCACATCTCCCAGGGAGTCAGCCGTGCAGCGGTGGCGCCTGAAGCCGCTTTGCTGCTCCTTGAAGACGCCCCGACGATCAGCAATCCACTGGAGGCGGGCCAGGATCGTGTTCTCCATCAGCTTTCCCGCCACGGACGTCAGGGAGACCGGCCGGTACGATGCAGGCTCGGTGGGCGGCTTACCGACCTTCAGCATCGGCCTGACTAGGGCCACCCGCCAAGTAGGTGGAAGGCTTCCCTCCCTCCACACCTGGTTGAAGAGCTGCAGCTGCGGCTGCAGCTGGGTGATGTCCAGGTTCCGGAGCATTTGGTATGTCACCCCGTCAATACCAGGGGCGCTTCGCCGCTTGGGGCATCGATCCAGGGCGGCCCGCAGTTCCCAGAGTGTGATGTCACCACTGCGAACGGCCACCACTTGCGGGTCCTGGGGAGCCACCGGAAACACGTGCACCTGGACTTCAGCGGCGGGTAGAGCCGGGGTGAACTGGTCGGCTAGCCGCTCTGCCAAGGCCTCCTCAGTGATGCGCAAGGAAATGGCGGAGGCCAGCAGGGGGTGCCGGTTGGTGACGGAAGGCTGGAGAAGGGCCCGGAAGACTCTCCAAGCTTTGGCCGGATCTCTACGTGAGTCCATGGAGGAGCAGAGCGACTCCCAGCTCTGCCTCCGCCGCTGCTTGGCTCTCCTCCTGCACTGTGCATCCACCCGTCGGTACGCCGTCCAGTCTTCCGGACGCCTGTTCCGGATGGCCCGCCGTTGCAGCTGGTTGCGCCTGGCCCGGAGTCTCAGGAGCTCCAGGTCCGGTAGTGCCGTGTAGAAGGGTACCTCCCCCCGCAATGTCGCCTTGTTGGCGCTCTGCACGACAGCTGCCAGGAAATCGGGCTCTGGGTCCTCCAGACGCTCTGCCATCTCCTTGCGGTAGGCAGTCCAGTTGGTTACGGCGTAGACCCTGGTGTCTGCCCGCCTGCGATCGCCCCTGGGGGTGACCAGGATGGGGTAGTGGTCAGATCCCCAGGTGCTCGTGGCGGTTTCCCAGGTGTAGGCACACCGCTGGGACACCAGTGTGACGTCAATGTGAGACAGCTGGACCGTGCCCAAGGGACCAGGGCGGGTGAAGGTGGGGCTGCCTGTGTTGGCCACGAGCAGTCCGCAGGCTGTGGCAGCATCGAGTAACTCCCGTCCCCTGCAGGTGGTGCGGGGGCTGCCCCAGGCTGAGTTGTGCGCGTTAAAATCTCCGCACACGACAACGTCCGGGCCCAGGTGGGCCCGCAGCCGTCCCACTACTGTGGCATCCCAGGGCCGCGTTGGACGGACGTAGACGCTGGCCACAGTGGTGTCCGTGGACCCCATGCGCACTGTGACAGCGGCACATTCCATGGGGCCATCCACGATCGAGTCCAGGTTCACTGGAGCACTGTTGAGCACAGCCCTAACGTAGACAGCTGCCTGGGACTTGCCTGGTGGGTGGCTGGCGTCTTGGCACGGATGGCTGGTGCAAGAGCGCAGGCTGCAGCTGGTTGCGCTGGCGTGGCACACGTACCCCGGAAGCCGCAGGGTGCTGCCACAGACGTTGGTCTCCTGTAGCGCCAGTACATCGAAGTGCTCCCGCAGCAGCTGCTCTGCCAATTCCGCGTGGCGAGGCCCCAAGTGGTTGCAGTTCCACTGCAAGATGCGTGGCCGCTGGCCGGTCCTACAGGGTCTGTTAGCCATGCTTGGGGGCGGGGGGGCACAGGTGTGCCAGGGCAGCAGTGGCCGCCAGGCGTGCGGGGTCCTCAGTAGGCAGGTGGCCCACCAGGCTGTGCACCAGGGCAAGAAGGATGGGCACCAACTGGTCCTGACCAGTTGCGGTTGAAGCTGCAGGCAGCTGCTCCACCCCTGTTTGTGCGGACGGCTGGGCAGGTGGGCGCCCGGCTGGCTTGCGTGGCTGCTGTTGGCGTCCCTGGGTAGCTGGAGGCTGCTGCTGCTGCTGGCGTCCCTGGGTGGCAGTACGCTGCTGCAGCTGGCGGCTGGCCTGCTGCTGGCTAGAACGTCGCCTGGCCATCTCCGCGTAGCTTGGTGGCTGTTCAGTGCGGACTGACGCTGCGGCCTCCGCTCGGGGTACTGGCTGTGGTGCGCGTGCCATGGCTGTGACCACCTTGCGTTCGTGCTGCCAGCGGGGGCAGCGGGGGTCGGTGACGGGTGCGGGCCACTGCAGTTGGTGCAGCATGGGGTAGAGGCAGGGCACTGCTGCGCGGCGTGGCCCCCACCGCAGCGAGCACACCTCTGTTTGTCCTTGCAGCAGGCTGTCACATGGTCCAGTCGACCACAGCGCGCACATTGCGTGGGCCGCGGCCGACAACCACGTACAGGCAGCAGCAGCTTGTACACAGCCACAAACGTGGGGGGCAAGGGGCCGCAAACGTGATCAGCACAGCCCCATCAGCCTTCCGTGCCACACCCCTCACCGCCACCTCACAGTCGATGTTGGCCTGGATCTCCTCGACGGTGAGTTGACGGTCAACACCAAAAACGAGACCGCGGCTCGTGCCTCGACTGGCGGGGCGGCCGGCTCGGACAGCAATCCCAGCCACACTCTGAGTGGCCAGGAGGGCAGCCGAACACTCGTCCGTCTCAGCGTCAACCGCGACCACGTTCAGCCGGGTGTTCACTCTAACCTGGGACACCCCGGGGTAGGCGGCGAGTTCACGGGCGATGACCTCCCTCGATGTCGTGAGGAAGGAGGTGGCTCGGTCTGTGGGACGGAATAGGCAGGTGCCGGCGGCCGGCTGCGCAATCGGGCGCCGAGCGGCCAATTTCCTGGCCTTCCGTCGTACTGCCTTGCTCTGCTGGACGGTCCACTGGCCTTCACGATGTCCGGGGGAAAGTTCCGATGCCGAGGAGTCGCCTGAAGAGCCGCCGCAGGTCGCGGTCTCCATGGGGAAGGGCCCACTCGGCTGTTTGTTGTCCTGGGTGCCGCCATCTTGCGCGTCAGCCGGATCAGCAGGGAAGGCAGCGGCGGTGGTGCTTGAGGCGAACGCCGATGCACGGTGGCTCGTGGCGCCACTGGGAGGGGGGGCGGAAGCCGGTGGAAGTTCACCAGGGCGAGCCATGTCACCCATGTCGTCTGACGGGAGAGGGGCAAGGATGGCCGCGGTGGTCAGGGCTCGTGACGCATCGACGGCTTCCCCGAGCCGGCCCCGGCGCTTGTAGGAGCGAGCAATGGCCGCCACTCGGCCATTCTCCTTCGGCATGGCGTCGTTGGCCCCGCGCTCGTCATCCGAGCCATCCGAGACGTCCCGCGGGCGCTTGAGGAGCGCCGTCTCGTCCATTGGCTCCTCCATGGTTGCGGCGGGGTTTTCTTGCGAATAGTTCACAGCACCGACACACATGGGGGGTGGTGTGGCAGCGCAAACATCGGCCGTAACCTGGGTCGGCTCGGCGTGGTGCGCGACGAGCACAGATGCAGGCTTGCCTTGAAGCATCCCCAATAGCTGCTGGGCACGCTGCTGCTGCTGAAGAATGTCCTTGTAGGAGGCCATGAGCCTCGCGAGGCTGCGGGAACACCCGAAACTGTTCGAGCGACGACGTAACATGTGCTCCGGCGCGGCCGATGCGCTGGTCGAAGGCGGGGGCAGGCTGCCGCCCGTAGACATCTTCGCGCAGTCTATCTGGGCTAGTTCCTAAAGGAACTGCCGCATAGTGGCGCGAAACACTAGACACGGGCACGAAAACCGTAGTTCGAGTCGCCGAAATCACGGAGCGAAGAAGAACACGTCCTCACTGCTCGGCGGCACGTGTGCCTCTCACGTGCGAGCTGCCCTGCGCACCTTTCCCACCTCCCCTCTCGTCACTATTTAGATAAAGGAAGGGATTTTGGGGACATGCCCACATAGAGTGGATAGATGCGGCCGGGTCTCCGCGTGGGAGGAAATTCGGCGAGGAATACTGAGCGGGATAGGTGCGTGGAGTCATCGTCATCATTATCAGCCTGGTGCAGACGCCTTTAGGTTCCCTCACCCTTACTTGCCATTTGGAGACATATCAGAAGTTCCAGGTGGCAGATGTCCGTCGCCTTAATCGTGCAAGGAACGATAACAACGTGTTCACGTGTTCACGTTCTTACGTAGCAAAGCAGGGGTATGAGAGCGCATGCATAGCATATTACAGTAGTAAGATGTTACGCTAAACCATAATCTGTTTTGAAAACCTACGCTGTTGATGCCGTATCTCACCTTTACGCATCGTGCATTGTGCAGATGTGTTTTCAGATATAATATGGGGAGTTAACAAAGCTATTTGCACGTACGACACCGCGAGGGCAATTTGTGATTTGGGGGCACCTTGGCCATCCCCTCACATTTCACAGGCAACAGGCTTCCCCAAGCACGCTAGTTTAGAACCAGAATTACAATTAATGTTTTACCTGCGTAGAGCTTTGTGTTTCTTGTTTGCCTTTACTTGTTTCGGAAAGCCGCTGCTAGCAATGCAGAACACGTTAGATGATAGTAAGAAAGCAGCTGAAGCTGGTTAGAAGGTTAACCCCCCGGACAGAAGTTTCAAGCGCTTAATAAGCCACAAAATTGTTTTGGCAGGTTTCTGCGTTCACACCTGGCGTTTAATTTACATGACAGTGTGCGATAAAAATTTTATTCAAAAATACTGCGCGCTCATTATGCGGTGTTTGCGTTTCCTCGAAGGAACAGGAAATTTACTAAATAGAATCCTTCGAGTAAAGGAAAGGAAACACGTGGGGCCTGGAATGCATAAAATTATTTCCTTCATTTACATCTGCCATAAAATACAGCAAATGGGTGCAGTGCCTTTTAAAGTTTTTTATTTTCTTTATTAGCAGCATCCAACGCTCTACTATAGTGTGTCTTATGAAAAGATTGGTTTCAGTAGGGGCAATGCGACTACTACCACGGAGTCAATCGCTCGGTATTGTTGTTTTAAACAACAAGAAAAAAAAACGCAGTCCCCAAGAATACTGTCAACCTTCAAGACACCATGCTTAGGTAGTTTGATACACATTTATATCGTTGCCTTCGCTGCTGGTGAAACAGAACTAGTGGAAAACTATTACTAATCACGCTGACCAGGCCATTGACTTACGTGCTCTGCACGGAGCGACACAACGTGCAACCAAGCGGTATACAATGAAAATGCCTTGCACAGCCAGGATTGGCAAAGTAAGCTGGCGTTAATAAAACGCCTATGGTAAGCTCTCGTACTTTTAATGTCCAATATTTACCACTCATCATTGTAGTCCCCCCCCCCCCATGTGGCGCAGCAAGCCTTGTCACTAGCTGGGCTGACCGCACCAGTTCCCATTAAAGAGCCCCCTCTCTCGTTCTCTCTCTCTCCGATAGGTCTGTACCGCTAATGAACGAACTCCACTAATTTTGGGGGTTTGTGAACTAGTGACAGCCGCAGGCAGACACTTTGTAGTGCCACCGATCGAGCGCTGGCCGCCTTTCCGCCGCAACAAACGACGTGAGCGGCTTTTGCCAAATCTCTTCACCATCGTTTGGGGCCTAAATGTTCGTTTTTGGTCCTAATGTGGCGCGTAACATTTCCTAAGGGTACTATTCTGTTAAAATCTGGCGTCACCGCCACATATAACGACATCAAAAAGTAAAAAAGTAGAGCTACCCCCCTCCCCCCTGCTTTCAACGCGCACAGAAGCGGCGGTCCCTGGAGGGAACCTCCGGATCCTCGACAGCCATCGTGAATCGCTTTGCGCGACTCCTACAGGGCACACCCCTTGGGCCCGCATGTCCGCCGTCCAGGTCGCCTGGGACACTGCCGGACCCGATTCTCCTCCCGCGCTGGAGAAGGAGAGTCGAGCCGGTCGTGCCTTGGAGCACCTTGGTTCTATAAACGTTGCCTTGGAGTGCCTCCCTCCCGAATGGCCGGACCCGTCTAAGATGGCGTCGATGGCATCCCCTGCTCCCCGCCGGCCCCGTTGGTGCCGGGCGGCGGGCATAGCGTCCAGTTCGTCCATCGCCAGCCCGGCCAGCGCCAGGGATAGCTGGCCACCCCGCACTCGCAGTTTCAGCCAGTAGCTCGCGAAGCCTCTGCATTGTTTAAACGTTTACTCTCTCTCTCTCTCTGCATTATTACGCGAGCGGCCGCGCCTGCCCGCCGCAGCTCGTCGCTAGCTCCGCAGTGCCTCCGCGTGCGTTTGCTGCCGCCTGGCTACTCCGTTGGCGCTCGTCGTCCGTCTCGCCCGCCGCTACGCTCGCTGTGGAGTTGTGGGTCACCCCGCCGGCCACGGGTTCGCTCGCACGCTCCGAAGAGCTCATTGCCTGCCTGGCAAAAGCCCCGAAGAAACCTGCAAGCTATGAGCTGCTGCGAGGTCAAATGCAAACTGTCCGAGCATATAGGGGAAGGAGCATATAGGGGCAGGAGAAGCTAGGCGACGAACGCAAAATAGTACCGCGCTTAAACAACCTTTAAGTGGGCATTTTTAAGTGCATAGCACATTACGGGCCCGCCTTGTCGTAGCTCGCTAACGGTTGATGCGACTGCCGGAATCAGGCGGCGCAGCGAGATAATGGACCCAAGTAGAGCCCGATGAAAAGTCGTCAGGGGGTCACGCTGAGACTTCGAAAACCACGCGGTTAGAATAGTCATAGTGGGCATGTGACAGCAGCAGTGAAGATGGCGTTGCTTAAAGGGGCACTGACACAAAATTTTGAAGGCGAGATAACTTCGGAGATAGATTGGTGGGAACACATATACATCATCTGCAAAATATCAGCGGCGAATACAGCCTAGAACATATTTAAAATCAATTTTGAAGTGTGCGAAACGCAACCGAGCAGCCAGCAGAGGACAACGCGCAATTGTAAATAAACAACATCCAAACACGTCACGAGCTTGTGTTTGCCGCTTCCGCACTACCGGCGTTTTTTGCCGGCTCGCCCGGCTCGCCGCTCCAATCGGAGGGCCGGAGGGCGGAGCTTCTGCTCTCGAGAACGAACGACCCGATCGTTGGCGGCGGAGGCGCCGTGATTTCGTCAGCTAATCGGGCAGCTGGCCGCGACCAAAGTTCTACAGCGATTCCAGGCACTCTGTTTCTATTACTGTTTATTACCATTGGATGCGAAAACGCGCCGGAGGCACGAAAAGCCCACTGAGCTAGCCGCACGGTCGCTGTGCAGGCGGCGGCCACGGCCGCGAAGTGGCCCAGGCCGGCGCAGGTAGCTCGAGTGATAGCTTGTTACCGCTGCACGAAATTGTCCCCAAGTCCCGACCATGGTGGCTTACATGAGAAAGGAGTTAATGATGCGATGGCGGGTTGCATTAAAAATTGTCATCTGCACCGCTTACGAGAGCGGCACTCGAATATCCGCCGCAGTGCTGAGCCGAACACATCTGTAGGCGGACCTGTAGGCAGACCGGCCGGCTGCTCCCAGCGCGCGTCTTGCCACCCACCGTCTCGAGCGTCGCGCGTCGTTCTTTAGCCGCGGTAGCATTTGCACTCGCAGCGCCTGCGTCACATCCACGGTCGCTTTTTAATTAAGCGCCTCACGAGATCAGTACGTGGGGGCATTCGCAGAAACTGCCGTCGATGCGGATTCGACAATGCTACGGCGGCTCTGCTCTGTGATATCCCTCCGATGGTCACGTGGTCAGCTTTGTTCACACAAAATCCACAAAATCCATCGTTTCGCGGCACTCGCTGAAACCGAAACTGCGACTGGCCGCATTGAAAATGCCTCTAATTAAACAACCGTCGCACGCTGAAGCAAATGAGGTTTCTACAGGTTATAAGTAGGTCACTAGCTACTTATCGCAACAAAAAAAAACAAGATGCAAAATTTTTGTGTCAGTGCCCCTTTAAGCCCTTCCTGTTTTTCATACAGATACTGGCTGTCTCGTCTCCGTGGCCGATAACCGTTCTACGGCTGACCCCGGAATCAACGCCGCAGCCTGGCTACTTCGTGCGTTCTTGGACAACCCCGGTGACCAGCTGCTATCTTCAACACGTGGACTATGCGCGGCCATGCGTGGACGCGGCTCCACTGTGCATCTACACCGGAGGAACCACCGCATCACAGCCACCAGGGGATTCGGACAGCATAAAGAGCCAGCGTGAACACGCTGCCATCAGTGGGCATGTGACAGCAGCAGTGAAGATGGCGTTGCTTAAGCCCTTCCTGTTTTTCATACAGGTTAGTTGCTCACCTTCCTTGCATTGTAAAAAAACGAGCAACCGTTGTCTGCTGCTTGTCCCATGCCCCCATGTACTTTTGATGGTTTGCACTGACTGTGTTCATGCTATGCAATCGCTTATTTTGTCTGGTGATATCGAGCTAAACCCTGGGCCTCCTAAACCGGCAACCGAGATTACCAATAGCGAAGTACTGGAAGCTATAAAATCCCTCGCAGGTACAATGGAATCACGCCACGCCGAAGTAATGTCGTCGCTAAATGAAGTAAGAGCCAGCCAGAAATTGCTCGAAGATAGAGTAACTGATGTGACCGAGAGATTAGCAGCGGTTGAGAACAAGGTATCCACCCTGGAACGCCTTACTGACGACGCTGACACTCGCCGCACAGTAGCTGAAATTGTCAACTGCGAAAATTCGGCTGTGCTGTCTCGGCTCGATGATTTAGAAGACAGGGCTCGGCGGGACAATTTGATTTTTTACGGCATTGACGATAGTCATTCAGATACATGGGCGTCAGCTGAAGAGAAAGTACGGGAGCTTTTGACCACCACCTTTTCTGAACAAGTGCCCGCTGATGGCATTTCTCGGGCACACAGATTAGGCTCCTTTGTTGAGAAGTGCCGACCTATAATTGTCAAGTTTGCGTCTGCCAAAACGAAAGACCGAATTTTATCTCAAATGGCTAAACTTAAGGGCACCTGTATCAAAATCCAGGAAGACTTTTGTAAAGCCACTCGCTACTCGCGCAAAAAGCTTCATGATTTCGGCAAGGCTACAGGGAAACAGTACAGCTTGCGTTATAATAAGCTGTACGTCGGCAAACAGTGTTATACTTATTGCAGTTTAAAGGAGCCATGAAGAGAAAACACAAGTTTGGTTCATTCAAAAGATTGTCTCGTTAGAATCATACTGACACCACTTTTAACGTAAACTTCGCTCAAATAAGCTACATAATTAGGAAAAACGGGAATGGTCATGCGACCCACCAGCTCATTTCCCGCAACAGAACCTATGTCGTCACATGGGCTAAGCTCTGCGATTGGCGGAGGCTGGCAGAAGCAGACGCAAATTAGGTAGAACTTACAAACTAGACGAACGAGCGATTTGCGCTTAAATTTAGGGCACATTCTTTACAAAGCAATAAGAATGATGGGACAAACCGTAGAAGTTACGAAAGCACATGTAAACATAGAAGTACTGATGCGTTCTGCTGTTCGTACTGCGCACAGCATGCCTGGTTTCGCTGCACAGCACTACGGGGCTTGGGGTTGTCTCAGACGACACTGGCCGATTGACGCAAGCAACGGTGTCTTACGTGACCCCATTTGTCGAGCGAGCACTGTTTCAGGGAACGAATATTTTCTCCCAGAACAAAAACAAGCCAGGTTTAAATGCGGGCAAAAACAAACCAAACGCTTGCCACGGTATGGTGGCGCCATCTAGGCTACGGAACGTAAAGAAACGCGGGAACAAACCAACACCGCTGTACAGGGTGGAGACAACCTTCGAACGGTCCCGTGCCGCCGCAATTGGGCCAACGGGCTCAGCGCGTTATTCTTTTCGTTTCCCACGAGACCTAGCAACGCGAAACAGACAATATGATTCAAACTTCTTCAGTAAACCGCGTTGCGGCGATAATTTTAGCGCGGTTTTGACACAATGACTTGTTTCGGCGGCGAGCGAGCAACCAAAAATGGCGGCGCCAGCGTATACGTGTCTCTACCCTGTACGGCGGATGCGTGAATGAAGGTACCCTAGGCTGCAGAGCGGTCGGTTTCAGTGATGTCACTTGGGACCACGAAAACGCACGATTGAGCGGGAAAATGAAAATTTTTAACCTAAATTGTTTAATTTCTCAGTGAATAAAGCACCGTTTGTATCCGGACAAGCGCTGGGGGCACTATAAAACACGAAATCTTTCGAATAAAACCAACTTGCATTTTCTGTTCATGGCTCCTTTAACTGATAGCGTCTACGAAATTGGGACGTACAGTGCCCCTCTTTACACTGATGATACAGCAGACATTAGTCCAGCCAACTCTCCGTTACCGCACCCAACCGCTACCTAGCAATCCTCAGCCGTGCAGGCGAAACCCAAACGCGACCATTCTTTTCTATTCACCAACATTAGAAGTTTGATGAATAAACGTGATGAGTTATCGTCCGCGATTGACGCGTGCTCAGCCGATGTTGTTGTACTCACCGAAACTTGGCTGCATGAAGGTGCACCAATAAGGAACTGCTGAATTGCAAAACAGATTACACCATATACAGGCACGACAGAATTGGGCGGAAAGGAGGTGGCATTCTTATTGCGGTATCCGATGACATTGCTTCTTATGACGTCCGCATTGTATCGCATCTAGAATTTCTTTGTGTTTGTATCCAGATAAATCACGCAGATTTCTTGTTCTGTGCCTGCTACCGTCCGCCGAACACTTCGCCTACTTTTTGTGATGAATTCCATGATTGCCTAAACCAAGTGGTTGTTAAATTTCCTAAAGCCCCCTTGTTTGTTTTAGGTGATTTTAACTTTCCGGCAATTTCGTGGAACGAGCCTTTTCCTGTAACAACCAGTGCTTCTAAAGAATGCTCAAGTTTTATTGACCTTTTCTCTCTATTTAACTTAAGTCAACTTGTTAAAGGACCTACTCGCGTTACCCAGTCGTCTTCCAGCACCCTTGATCTTTTACTGACCACTGTTCCCGAATCTGTTTCATCTTTACGCTTTTGCCTGCTTTGAGTGACCACTTGGTTGCCCATTTCACTATACCGTCAGATTATTCGCGCCCCGCCAAACAGTTTAAACAAATTAGAGACTACGTTAAAGCTGATTTCCAAGCCATAAATAGCGAACTGGAAGCTTTTATAGATTATTTCCTGCCTGAATTTTGGGAGCGTCCGCTCAATGTTCATTGGTCTTTATTTCGAAACAAGGTTCAATGGCTGACTGATAAGTACACCCGCCCAATTTTTTACCAATATCACGGGAGCGCAGACCGTTCGGTCGATCAGCGCCGCGCGATGGAGTGATACGGCAAACTCGGCGAGAGTAGCCGCATGCGCACTAAGCAAAGGCCGCTGCTGCCGTCGTCTGCTAGGCTGTTCCAAGAGCAGAGGGCCACCCCCGTATTTTGTTATTCGCTTATCAAACTTCCTGCTATACTCGAAATTTTTCTTTAAGACCAGGCACGTGGCGCCAACTGAAAAGAGTAATCAGCGTTTCAGAACGCGAAGTTCGTTCAGCGCAACGTTCGTTCGGCAACGCTGATTCCTCTGTTTTCAATTGGCGCCACGTGCCTGGCCTTCAAGAAAAATTTCGAGTAGAGCCGGCAGTATGATAAGCGAATAGCAAAATACGGGGGCTGCCCTCTGCTGTTGGAACAGCCTAGCAGACGACGGCAGCAGCGGCCTTTGCTTAGTGCGCATGCGGCTACTCTCGCCGAGTTTGCCGTATCACTCCATCGCGCGGCGCTGATCGACCGAACGGTCTGCGCTCCCGTGATATTGGTAAAAAATTGGGCGGGTGTACATACCGCTCAGACGAATATCCTCTCCTAAACGCCAACCGTGGTACAACGTCTCACTAAAACGGCTCCTTAACAAAAAAAAGCGTATTTTTCGCCGCTGTAGGCTATCAAGTTCTGCTGACAGGTGGTCGGCTTATGCGCGCGTCGCATCAGAATATAAAAAAGCCCTGTCTCGTGCAAAAACCGAGTTTTATCAGCGACCGCTCCCATCCCTCTTATCAACTGATCCCCGCAAGTTCTGGAGTGCTGTTAATATGAGCAGATCTAAAGATGTAAAATTAAAAACACCTGATGGGACACTTGTTCCACGAGAGCAGTGCTGCGTGTTGCTCAACAATACATTTTCTTTATCTTTTACTAAAACAATTCCTACTTCGTTGCCTGTTAAAGAAAGCTTATATCTTGAGCCAATGGAACCAATTTTTATTGGCTGTGCTGGAATTTTCAAGCTGATACAGGGGGCTAAAATTTCTTCATCTTCTGGAATAGATGGGATTAATTATAAGTTTTTGAAAAGTACCAATGTGAACTCCTCATTGATACTTTCTTATATTTTTTCACAGTCTTTACAGTGTTCCTTACTACCCGACGACTGGAAGGGTGGAAAGGTGATTCCAGTACACAAGTCTGGTGAAGTGTTCTCCCCTTTTAACTATCGACCCATTTCTCTTACATCGATCCCATGAAAACTACTCGAACACATCATCTACACTAACTTGATGAGTTTTCTAGAATCTAATTCATTTTTTACAGTCTACCAACACGGTTTTCGCAAAAATCATTCTTGTGAAACTCAACTGATCACCTTTACTAATGATCTCTGTTTTTGTTGGATCTTACGTCAGTAGTCGATTGCACTTTTATTGATTTCGCGAAGGCATTTGACTGCGTCTCCCATCCACTACTACTTTATAAACTTAGCAAACTGAGCATTGACCCTAACATTTTAAGGTGGATTGAATGTTTTTTGCAAAATCGCTTTCAATATGTAACTATCAACGATAACGAATCTCCTCACTGTCCCGTTACATCTGGTGTCCCTCAGGGATCAGTATTGGGGCCTATTCTCTTCCTAATTTATATTAATGATCTCCCTGATGCCATAACCTCATCAATACGTCTTTTCGCTGACGATTGTGTTATATATAGAAATATATCTGAACCTTCTGACCCCTCAAAACTTCAAACCGACCTTAACACAATTTCAGCCTGGTGCAACACCTGGCTAATGAAACTAAACGTCGACAAGTGCAAATATATGAAGTTAACACGAACAATCAAGCACACCCCTGTAAACACATATTTCCTTAATGGCTCCCCTCTTTCATCGGTTACCACCTACAAATACCTTGGCGTTCAGATTTCAGATAACCTTTCGTGGCAGCCGCACATTGAATACATTAGCAATAATGCGAACCGCATGCTCGGCTTCCTCCGACGAAATTTCTCTCGAGCTCCCACTTCATTAAAACTGCAGCTTTACAAAACTCTTGTACGGCCGAAGATTGAATACGCCTAATCTGTATGGGATCCACATTCTGCCAATCTTGTCTCCACACTTGAAGCTATCCAAAATCGGGCCACTCGTTTCATTCTTTCTGATTATTCCCGGTCATCCAGTGTCACTAACATGAAACAAATAGTACAACTGCCTGATCTTGCAACCCGTCGTATGATATCCCGCCTATGTGTTTTCCATAAAATATTTTACACCAATCAGACCTTAAAGCAATCCCTTTTTTCAGTTCCCCCATACGTGTCATCACGCATTGATCATCCGTTAAAAGTTGGTGTGCCATACTCCCGAACAAACATCTACCTGAACTCGTTTGTTCCAATGACCAGCTTGCAGTGGAATCACCTTCCAGCCTCCATCGTCTCCATCAGTGGCGCTGCGCACTTCAAATCCGCAGTCAGCAATCACTTTCTGTAACCACCCTGCTGTTTTCTTTTCTCTTGTTATTTAATATTGTACCCCTCCTCTCTGTAACGCCTCACGGCATTGAGAGTAAATAAATGAAATGAAATGAAATGAAATAACCATTCGAACCTCGTGACCCGCTGGCGCTTGTCATACATCTCCCCGTTGTTTAGCGCAAAGAAAACTGCAGGAACATTTCAGGCAAAATGTGTGTATATAATCGGCAGCCACCGCCTTCATTTAGTTAGGAACGCTCGTTGGGTTGGTTTTTACGATAAAAGCGGCCAAGCAAGAAAAAAATGGCGGGTTCGAAATGCCGCAGAAATGGTCCAGCCACGTAAGAAAAAAATGGCGTGTTCGAAATGACGCAGAACTGCTCTAGCCAAGCAAAAAAAAATTACGCGTTCCAAATGACGCAAAACAGCTCCAGCGTACCACGTTAAAGCACGCAAAAAAAAACAGAACTCCCGCTGGCGCAGTTTCAGGCAGAGGGCGCGCGAGCACTGCGAAGGCGGGAAATTTGAAATGCATTGGGTGGCAGCAGTGAGCGGATAACGACGCTGAGGCCCATTCTGGCGAATCACTGCTCTGAACTTCTGACAACTTTCATATTGAGTGTAACGGCTTTAATTATGTGACTAAGTAATCTCTGGACGTAGGCTCACCCTACCTACTAGGACGCGAAGCCCCCATTCATAGCAACACTCCAAAAAAATTGCCAAATTCGCACTCCGACCCGCGCCGGCGCTCGTCGTTGGGCGCGGGCACCAGCGAAGTCCACGGCGAGAAACGTGTTCTAAAATGCCAACCATGCTGAATGACGTCCCGGCGGCCAACATGGCCGCGCCCAGGGCGCCGCGCTATAAAAAGTCTATTGGCGGTGAGCGCGACCACGGGCGGCGCTGCGAAGCGCGCCTCCGTGACGTCGGCTTAGGGATTCTCGCATTTGTCGGCTGCTTCACTCAGGCTCGCTCTCCCTGCTGTTTCTTCGCGCTCGGTTGACGTCTGATGCTTGACCGCACCAGATTTGGCATGTGCGTAACTTTTTATTACAATAATAGACATAAAATCGCATACACTAGCTCAAGGCGTGTGTTAAAGTGCAGTTTTGGATACCGCTACGGAAGAAACATTGCCCGCGTCTCCGCATTCCTTGCGAAGCCAGTCCTGTGCGGAGCGCGAAGAGTCGGATTTAGGGGTCAGCTTCTGTATTAAGCAATCTTTCGAACAAAGGGAACAGCCAGCTGCTAATAACCGACAACAGCGAAATCGCACGACCAAAACAAATACCAGGCCTTCAGGGCTGTCGGCTTTGGCACAAGGCATTACGATTCCCGGTAATCGCATGTAAGGTAAGAGTTTCTGCAACCTTGCCGAACGCTCGAAAGTATTGTATCACATCACTTTACGTTGTCATGGCATGAGAGTATGCCGATATGCATTATGGGGCTGCAAGAACTGTACGTTGAGTTCCGAATAACCCACTGCGCGTATAGGCGCGCGCTGGTTTTATACCACGCTTCTAATCAGTACGGAGGTTTATTGAGCAAAACGAGTCAGATCTACGGTAAAGATTGTGGGGACCCTTGTGTCCTTACGCCTCGCCTGCACATGTTTTCGCGAGCTGGGAGCCGCCATTTTTGGTAGCCGGCGCGTCACGTAGGTCGTGTCCTCTTCATGACCCCGCGCGACGCGCCGAACCGGCTTGCCGCGAACGTGTGCGCGAGGGCGAGTGGGAAGGAGGACCGGTCGTCGCCTTCTCCCTCGCCACCCTCTCCTCGAGCGCCGGGGGAGACCTCCTCTCCCCCCGAGCCGACCTGCGGGACGCGCGAATGTTCCGCGAGGACTCTGCCGAGAGATTCTGCACTGATCGGTCGCCTCGGGATGCCTCCCCTGCTCCCGAGGCCGTGATGACGGATATCGAGGCATGAGCCCAGCGGCTTGAGCGAGCGACAGGAGCCACTGTCTCCCCGCGAGCGATAGTCGTGTTGTCTGGTGTATGCCCTGTATCTGCCAGGCAATAAAGCCTCACTTTGGATTGCCGGAGCCTGTCTACCGCATGTGAGTACTCGAACCCGTGCGTGAGTCTTCGGATTCCGCAGGGCTAGTGTACGGCGCGTAGCGTTCTCTAGCGAAGCTAGCCGGGGTCCTCTGCTATCCCGTACGTTAGCCCACATTGGCGCCCAACCAAGGTTTTTTGCGATGACAGGGCGGCACCCCCGCTTCTCGTTGCTTGATTCCGAAGTTGAAGGCTGGTTGTCGGATGAGATTGCTCGTGGTAACGGCTTGCGGGACGCCTCTGTCGACCCGCTGCTGCCCGCCACCGCGCTTACGCCAGAGCTTTGTGGAGGCGGCGCCGATCTCCCCGACAACCGACGCGACGCGCAGGAGAGTTACGGGAGTCATCCCACTTCTGCCGGCGTGAGGCATTCCGACAGCCCGAGGGATGATTACCGAGTCCCGCGTCTGTCGGCCGCCACCACTACTCCCAGGCCCCTCTGGGGCCCAGGCAGCGCTATCCTAGCAGGCAACCAAAGCGCCGCGCGGGAGAGTCACGGGAGCTATCATCCCACTCCTGCCGGCGTGCCGCACGGTGTCGGCGGGCGGAACGCTTCTTGCGACCACCTGCTGTAACCACGGGCTGCAACGAGATCATGCCCTCTGGGCCTTGGTCGTAGCAACCCAGCGGATATGTTTGCAAAGGAGGAGCTGTGCCGCAGCTCTAGCGCACCCGACCCCGCCGTGTACGAGCCTCACGGCTCTAGCGGTGCGGCCGTCGCCTCGTTCGACGGCGCGTTTGCACCACGAACGTACCCACCACGCAGACCTCGCAAGCGGTTACGGCTAGGGCGCACGTCGCCTGCCTTACGCCAGCGTTGTCTCGCGACGAACCATCCCTGCCTTCGGCAGCAGTCGATCTCGCATAAGCCCTGATCAACGCGGTGCGCGCACAACCGAGCGTCAGGCCTAACAGCTCGCTCGGTAGCCTCAGAATACCCGAGTACGGCGGTTACTCTGACCGCATGAGTGCTACGGTGTACCTAGAGGCGCTGCACCGCTATCAGGAGGCGTCGGGTATGGACGACAGCGTGATTATAGGACGTGTTCTGCCTATATCGCTGACCGCCCAGGCTGCACGGTGGTACCGGCTGGTGGGGCGCGACGCTCGTACGATGGGAGAATTTGAAGCGCTCTTTCCTAGCGAATTCCTGCCCCAGATTACGAGCGCCGCATGTTGAACGAGCTAGAGATGCGAACTCAACACCGAGATGAGTCTCTGCTCGAATACGTCAGGGCAATGCAGGAGTTGTTTTTGCTCGCAAAGCCCATGGCGTCTGAGGCGGAAAAGGTTGAGAGGGTGACGAGACAAGCCCACCCAACTTTTGCAGCGTACCTTCGAGGCAGTCAGTTTGCCAACCTCAATGAACTGGCCAGCGAAGCAAAACGCATCCAAGCCGATATTCTAGCGGCTCGCAGCTATCGGCCGCCTCCCCCAGCCCACGCCACGCTGGAGCCAAGGTGCGCATGGCAGGGTGCGTGCCCACCGCCCATGCCGCGCATCGCGGCAACAGCAGCGTACGCGGAGAGCACGGAGATAGAGCCGCGCTATGTGTCGGAGCGCGCGCTCGACCCGTACTCGTACGCCATGCGGGCACGTTCTGACGCCCAGCAAGGCATACCGCGGCACGGCTACGGCCGGGGACAAAACGCGCATGAGGAACCCAACAGCTACGCCCGTGTGGAAAGCTCGAGGGGACCAACGCGCAGCGCGACAGTCAGGGAGGAGTAGTGCACTCGGAACCCAACCGCTACGCCCGTGTGGCAAGCCAAGGGAACCCGCCAGCGTTGCGCGGACAGCGGCCTCAGGCTGCGCAGTCGCATCGCGGCATCGTCTGCTACCCGCCTGAGCCCCTAATCCTGATGGCGTGCAGGGTGAAACGCCCCAACGCGCTAGCGCCTTTCATCGCCCTTACGATCGCTGGTCGAAAGTTTGCGGCGTTGCTGGACAGCGGAGCGTCTGCTACGCTGTTCGGCGATGATGTCCTCGCTCATTTGCATCGGAGAGCTATTCGATTGCGAGCTTGCGACATCACTTTCCACCTAGCGAGCGGGAAAGCCAACTCAGGCGGCTCGGCGAGGTTGGTGGTCCGATGGGAGAAGTGCGACGCCACAGATTCGTACATCTCCCGGGCCTCACAGTGCCTGTAATTCTCGGCCGTGATTTTCTGGCTCGTACAGGCATTGTGATTGACATTGCCAACGGCGGGTATAGGGAAGGCGTTCATGCAGCCCTGCTCCCGTTTGCAAAACTTGCCGATGTATCGGAAACGCCCCCCGCTCCGAATACCTCGCGCGCGCGGCAACAACGCAACGCTTTCGGAGACGCTTTGCGCTCCTGAAGCCGCGCGAGCGGGCAGGGAAGCCATGTCTCCCAACCGCGCAGCCGCCGCCGCGACGGCAGCCCCCCGAGCGCCTCGAGCTTCCGGGAACGCGCGCGGGCGCTCAGCGCATCTTGCGGCGCCCCGCGCGCCTTCACCCGAAAGGGACGTTAGGCCGCCCGCGTCCCACGCCGTCCGGCATCCCTGCGCTGCCCGGCGAAGCGGAGGCGAAGCGCTCGAACGGTGGAGCGTAGAAAGCGATTATGAACCCGATCATCGCTACTGCTTCTGGCGACACCAACCACAGTTTGCCGCCCCTGTCGGCCGATCTGTCGGAACGTGAGCAGGCGTGCATATTGGCGTTGTTGAATCGGTTCAGCGCCATGTTCACCGAGAAACCGGGTTGTACGAACTTAGTACAGCATCGGATTGATACTGGTGATGCACTGCCCTGGAAATGCAATCCCCGGCCGGTCAGTGAGGCCAAAAGGAGAGCAATCGACCTCGCCGTGGATAAGTTGCTCGATACTGGTGCAATCAAGCGCTCCGACAGTCCATGGGGGTTCCCAGTCGTGCTAGTCGAAAAGAAAGATGGCACCTTCCGTCTTTGTGTTGACTATCGTCGGCTGAACGAGCGTACTCGGAAGGACGCCTATCCCATGCCGAGTATTGACTCTATCGTGGCTAGCCTAGGTGGTTCTCGATACCTTACCATCCTAGACGCTAGTCGCGGGTACCTGCAGGTACAGATGAGTGCGGGTGACGTAGCCAAAACTGCGTTCACCTGCCACCGCGGGCTGTTTGAGTTCACTCGAATACCTTTCGGTTGTTCTGGAGCTGCAGCTACCTTTCAGAGGTTGATCGATCGTGTTCTCGGGGAGGCAAAGTGGCGACATGCCATGGCGTACCTCGACGACATTGTCGTGTATTCTCGCACCTTTGAGGAACACATTCGACATCTGGAGGATGTTCTCACTAGGTTGCAGGATGCGGGTATTACCCTCAACCCAAAAAAAGCTCAGATTGCGGAGACTCGCGTCTCTTTGCTGGGCTTCACCATCGACAGTGGTCGCGTCTTGCCGTGCGAGGAAAAGGTCCGAGCTTTGCTCGAGTATCCCTCGCCGACAGACATTAAGGCGCTGAGACGCTTTTTGGGAGTGGTAAACTACTACCGGCAGTTTATCCCCAATTGCGCGGCTCTGCAGGCGCCTCTGACCGCACTGTTGAGGAAAAATGCTCGCTGGAGCTGGGGTCAGGAGCAGGAGGAGGCCGTTCGCACCCTCATTAAAGCTCTCGTTGACACAGCCGAGCTGCGGCTGCCCGACCTGAACAAAGAGTTCGTGATTCAGTCTGATGCGAGCGATCTCGGTTTGGGCGCGGTGCTGCTGCAGGAGCATGAAGGTGTTCTTCGGCCGGTCGCCTTTGTCAGCCGGTCGTTGACACCCGCAGAGCGAAACTACTCCGTGACGGAAAGGGAGTGTCTCACGATAGTTTTCGCTCTGCGCAAGTTCGACTTGTACGTCGACGGCGTTGCGTTCGTGGTGGAGACGGACCATATGGCGCTAACCTGGCTGAAGCACCTGGGCGAGCCGTCTGGCCGCCTGGCGCGCTGGGCTCTGACGCTGCAGCGCTACAACTTCACTGTGCGCTACCGGAAGGGAAGCACGAACGTGATGGCGGACGCTCTATCACGAGCCCCCGTTTCTGCTCCACATACTTCCGAAGCAACGCACGCGTGCGAGCACGGAGCTTTTTGCGCCGACCGCTCAAACGAAACCAGCCCCGAAGGGACGGCTGCCGTTTTGCAGCAAAACCCGGGCGATTCCGTATACCGTAAAAACCCGCGTATAATACGAGGTGTAATTCGGGGACAGCAAAATCAGAAAAAAAAGTTTTCATCCGCATATAATACGAGGTAAAGAGCACAGAAAACATTTATTTGCACTGCAGTTATCCTTCAGTCATTGTCAGTTTTCACTGGCACTGTCTCCCGACGTCCGTTCAGTCATCGTCAGGTTCACTGCCGCTGTCTTCTGAAGTCGCCTTGTTGGAAATGTCTTCCCACAGAAAGTGGTCCTCAGTGCCATCAAGGGCGTTCGAGATGCCGCATTTCTTAAAAGAGCGACTGACGAGCTCCTCTGGGATGCTGGCCCACGCATCCGCGATCCAGACACAAAGCACTGCTGGAGAAGCCCGCGTCAGCCATCCGGTAGCTGTCACTTACGGGTCTCCTGACCTCATCCACTCTTGGTAGCAGGACCTGATGCAGTCTTTGAAAGGCTTGTTGATGCAAACGTCTAGCGGTTGCAGCTGGGATGTCATTCCTCCTGGAATGACAATGAGCTCGATGCGGGGTTCGCGCAACAACTTATTCCCGGCATCGTCCAGGTGGCAGCGAAAGGCGTCCAACATGAGCGCTGACGGGAACCCCCAACAGTGCTCCAGGCCGCCGACACCACACAGACTTTATCCAGTCAAGCACCAGTTGCTTTCTCCACCCGCGAATGCTGCCTTCGGTGACGCCGAACTGCCGTCCTGCGGCGCAATTACTGATGGTCTCGGCACATAAAATAACTTTTCTTTTTATTGCCGTTGAATACTGCCTTCGTGCACCCGACATCTTGATAGAGTTGCGGGGAACGTGCCGATCCTTCGCGCGGTCAAAACAATCAAAATGGCGCCGGCTGACAGAAGCAGCAGCCAGCTAACGCCACCGCAAGAAGGCCCACCCTCCGCTGAAACCGAAACCGAAAGTGCAAATTTTCGGCTGAAAACTTTGGGATCCACATATAATACGAGGAAAAAATTTTACATAGTAAAATTTGGAAAAAAACCTCGTATTATACGTGGGTTTTTACGGTACCTGGTAGCCCCTGTCTACTCATCCGGTATTGCGTTCAGCAGAGAAGAGCTCCTCGAAGCTCAGCAGAACGATCCATTTTGTCAGTCAATCATTGACGGGCTCAGGGAAGAGCCGTGCTCTGAGATGTAGCAAGGTGGCGCGGCCACCTGGCGTACGGTAACAGCTGGTATTGCTGTCGGCGCCGAGCACAATGCAGCTGGTACTGCTGCTGGTGCGTTTGATACGTATCTGCTTGATGCGGACGGACTCCTGCTGCGATACATACCATCGGAGGAGGCCTCTGACTCCTTCAAGGTGGTTATCCCGCGCAGTCTGCGAAGAGCGACTCTGAGCTATTTCCATGACTCGCAGGTGGCCGGTCACGCGTGCGGCCCTAAGACTTATTTTAAGTTGTGCAACTTCGTGACCTGGCCAGGCATGAAACGGGACGCTCTCCACTTTGCCCGCTCATGCCGCGTGTGCCAAAGCGTGAAGCCCAGTGGTGGCAAAGCCCCGGGCCTCATGCAGTCGATCAACAGCCAGCAACCCTGGCAGATCGCGGCCTGTGACGTGATGGGCCCCCTTCCGAGGTCCAGCAGAAATCATACGTATCTGTTAGCCGTCACAGACCACTTTACGAAATGGGGCGAGTTGTTTCCCCTGCGTAAACTAACGGCACGCGCAATATGGGACAAGTTCTCGGAAGTATTCACTCGGTTTGGCTACCCCGCCGAGTTGATAACTGACAACGCGTCCTTTTTCACGGCTAAGGTGTTCGTCGAAGCCTGTGCGGCCCTGGACATTAAGCACCGAAAGACGACGACGTATCACCCACAAGCCAACCCTACCGAACGGTTGAATCCGAACGTGAAGCACATGCTAGCGGCGTTTGCCGAACAGCACCGGGACTGGGATGCATATCTGCCCGAGCTGAGCTTCGCTTTGCGTACAACCGTTAACCGCTCGACTGGGTTCACGCCCGCATTTCTCACTTTCGGGAGAGAGCTGCCCAACCCACTGGAAACCGTTCTGCGGGCTGGTGGGGGGGCGGCCGCCGCTTCCTCGGCCCCGAGTGAGTACGCGGCGCAACTGCGCTCTAGGATGGAGCAGGCGATTTCGTTAGGCCACAGAAACCTAGGCAAAGCGCGCGCTGGACGGAAAGCCCAGTACGACAAGGCACACAGGGAGGTCCGCTACAAAGCGGGTGACCTAGTCCTCAGACGCAACCACGTCTTAAGCGCTGCAACCAAAGACATCTCTGCTTCCCTGTCGGCCAAGTGGTCGGGCCCGTACCGAGTCGGGGATGCGCTCACCCCGCTCGTGTATCAGCTGGTAGATCCGAAAGGGAAACCAGTTGGCGGTCCAGTCAAAGTCGCAGATCTGAAACCTTTCGTTGCGCGCAGCGACGATTGGGATGATAAGGAGGCAGCTCCCAGTCTGCGAAAGCAGCCGAAGCGCGGAGTGACGGCCCAACGGCCGATCACCCATCGCTACCGGTTGCGCAAGCACGCATATTCACCCCCGCAACCCCCCGAAGGTAAGCAGAGCGCTCTGCCTCTGGCGCCTTCCCCCCGAGAGGGAGCGTGGGTGGTTTTCCCTTGCGTCTCGTGCGGCGCGGCGGAGGACCCCTTTTCCTCCATATGCCTGCCGAAGCGAGAACGCGGCGTTGGGGGAGCGGGCACGGAGTCGAGGGTGTAGCCTATCTAGCACCCTCACCCGGTTACGTTGCCCTCCTCTCATCGCAACCACGAAGCGAACCCTCTGGTTTCTCTCCTCGCGACGATAACCTAGGATGTAGTGTAATACCAGTGGCCTCCTTGTGCTCTGGGCGCACGAAACTCCGGGTTATTGAATCGCTGCACCAGCGTTACGGTTCCCTTTTTGGCCCTAGCCTGGCCCGAACACCCTGTTTCGCTTTCCCATTCGGAGAGCAGCAGCAGAGAAGTTGGGCGTTGTTTGCTGTTACTCCCGACTTCTTTCCGCAGCGCATCCCCCCCTGGCGTTTGCCCCCGGTCTGG
The DNA here is from genome assembly GCF_048455015.1 of Haemaphysalis longicornis. Taxonomy (NCBI): domain Eukaryota; kingdom Metazoa; phylum Arthropoda; class Arachnida; order Ixodida; family Ixodidae; genus Haemaphysalis; species Haemaphysalis longicornis. The sequence goes on from NW_027526203.1 coordinate 203,071,852, forward strand.
TCCCGTCACCCGCAGCCACAACACGCGCGGCCGGTTGCTGCAGTCCCTGGTTCTGGCATCGCTGGCAGCCCAGGCCCCGTCCTCAGGCCGGAAACCGCTTGACGCGGTTTTGCGACGATCGAGATGCAGCCTCCTGAGCCGGCGCTCCTGGCGCCTCCCCGAGGCACCTGCCTCGGGCGCTTCCCAACTGGCAGCACCAGAGTGCTCGGAAAGCTGCTCTTCTGGGCTTGTCACAGGCAGGCCCGGCCTGCACACTCCATCGGGGCCACGCCCCCTGGCCGACCTGCTCCTCTGGAGCCCTCACCACCAAGGCGGCCGGTTCGGCGGCCGTCACTGTGGGCCTAACGGACGAACCACTGGCTCAATGAGGCCCCTCCTGTCTGTGGAGATGTCGGCCTGCCGTCTGCTTACGCCTGTGGCCTCAGCCTGCGGCTTACATCTGCTGCCCCAACCTGCGGTTCCTGGACTGCCCTACCTCCGGTGACTACAAGGACGCGCTGGACTGAAGGTGTGTCGTGGACTGTGCGTGTGGTGTGGCGCTGCTTCAAACTGTTGCGGACTTTGCGGACCCTTGTTGACCGGGGGCGAGTGTTATTAATTTTGGGGATGTGTTGTGCTTTTGCTCGGCAGCGGTTGTCCAAGCGGTGCTGGCTCGGTCTTGAGGAGGGGGGGGGTTGTGGGGACCCTTGTTTTCTTACGCCTCGCCTGCACATGTTTTCGCGAGCTGGGAGCCGCCATTTTTGGTAGCCGGCGCGTCACGTAGGTCGTGTCCTCTTCATGACCCCGCGCGACGCGCCGAACCGGCTTGCCGCGAACGTGTACGCGAGGGCGAGTGGGAAGGAGGACCGGTCGTCGCCTTCTCCCTCGCCACCCTCTCCTCGAGCACCGGGGGAGACCTCCTCTCCCCCCAGCCGACCTGCGGGACGCGCGAATGTTCCGCGAAGACTCTGCCGAGAGATTCTGCACTGATCGGTCGCCTCGGGATGCCTCCCCTGCTCCCGCGGCCGTGATGACGAATATCGCGGTCTGAGCCCAGCGGCTTGAGCGAGCGACAGGAGCCACTGTCTCCCCGCGAGCGATAGTCGTGTTGTCTGGTGTAAGCCCTGTATCTGCCAGGCAATAAAGCCTCACTTTGGATTGCCGGAGCCTGTCTACCGCATGTGAGTACTCGAACCCGTGCGTGAGTCTTCGGATTCCGCAGGGCTAGTGTACGGCGCGTAGCGTTCTCTAGCAAAGCTAGCCGGGGTCCTCTGCTATCCCGTACGTTAGCCCACAAGATACACCAACACTATGTTTGTTCAGAGCTGGAGTGACATTTAAGTACATTCCTCCCAGCCATGTCTTCCCAGTATTCAGATTTGCGTTATAGGGAAACTGCACTCACGAGGAGGAGGAAGAGAAGGAGGACGAGGAGCGAAATGAGGAGAAAACTCTAACAGTAAAATAGAGCTGATTAGTGGTCCGGGTCCTCAGTCCATGATGAATGAGTAAGAGTATTTTTTTTTTCAGTTCATAGATCGTCATCCCGGGCTTGTTCTTTACGCCTGGTAGAGTTAAAAAGAGTTGAAGAGAGCTCCTTGGAAATATTAACCAGTTTCGATTCTTGTAATATACGCACAGATACTATTTACTGCGTTCGTCAGCGAGTATATCAAGCCTTAAACACCGTAATCATGTCATAATTGTTCGGGTTGAGAGTCAGTTCGTTAGTATAACAATGGTTACGATAGAAATTCGGAGCTTCAAAGCCGCCTTCGAGTACTCTGGACAACGTTGCCTGGGGCGCGATCGCGGGGGCGTAGCACAAACCTTCTCATTGTAATTGTATGTGAATAAACAACGCACGCTGCGGATATGCACTTTCTTGCAAGTAGCCATAACGGAAGCCAGTTTGTGAAGAAGGGAATGTATGCCATGCATACAGCCTGAAGAAGGTATCCTAACGATCTTTGTGTGCTTGTCAAACATCCCCAAACCTACTAATAAGACGTTTGTGACAGTTAATAATTAGTTAGTTAATATTTAAATTAATGCGCTTGGCACAAAAAAAATCATCTGATAAAAGTCAACAACAAAAAAAATGGAAGGCAGCCGTTTTATTTCCTGCTCTGCGATACGCGTGCACGTACACCACTAGACTGTTGAGTCGTGATAAGAGCATCTCAAAAATACTGTAGGGAAGCCAACGCATTTTGAATACATATCTGTGCGCTGAACCTCGCGAATAAGCTAGAAAGGACCGGTTGAACATGAGCTTCTGACCGATGCTCTGAAGAAAGTTGTTCTTTCTCTTCTCGTGTCTTGGAAACTTGGGGGAAATACAGCTTGAAATCATTCAGATCAGCCAGAAGCTGCAAAATGACTGTATTATTAAAAATACGCTTTTTAATGCACCGCAGCATCAAAGCTGGCGATTTCTAGCACAGGCACTGCTGCCCCTCAGAAGCGGAGTGTAGCAGACGACAGCGGCGCGAGTCCCCAAGCCGACGTCAGAGCCAGGGAGCGCCACTCAAATATCTCACCGCCAATAGTAGTTGTGGAGCAAAGGGATAGTGGTTCACAACAGCTTCGCTGGACATCCACCTTTGCCGTTCTTTGCTTCCTTTCCTGTCCTTTGCTTCGAGTTGTTGATCAATTCACTCTCGCGATACAAATGGCTAGCCTCCGGGTTAGATCAGTTGGTAGAGCGACTGCTCCGGTTAAGCGGTGGTCCCGGGTTCGAATCCTGGACAAAGACGACTTTTTCTTCAACTGCGAATTTTTTGAGAAAGCTGTACGGCTTTCCTTTGTAGCCGTACGGCTGCGTTCAGGTGGATGTCAAACTTTCCTTTGCACAACCACCACTCCGCGGGCGCAGCGGAGGCAGACGCCGCCTTACCGATCAGGGCCTTGAGAAAACTTCCCGAGCCAGACGAATGCTGGAACAAGGACGCCGAGGACTTGGAGAAGGGGCGGCCACCCGCGAAGGAGCCTTCCCGTCCGTTGCCGACTGCAGCGAGGCCTGCTGACCGCCGCGCCTATTGCGGCACACTCAACGCCACCCCGCGACCCCCTGGGCCTTTCCCGGTGCTGGAGCCATCGGGAGCGATCCAGAGCTCGCAGAAGGCGTCTACCAGGTCCGCCCTCGATGCTGCCGCTGATACGCCTGCAGCGCCGGAAGACCCTCAAGCACGCGTCCTCCCCCGCGGAACTGAGGGAGTACCCGGTCCGCAGCCTAAAACCACCATCCACTACCTCCCGCAACTGCGGCTGCCCTGCCCCGGAGCCAAGAGCGAGTCCGAAGACGTGCCAGACGCCTTGAAGAAAAGGCTTGCCACTGTAGGAAGAGGGAGGGGCAGAGTGTACACCCGAGAAGGCTTCCAGTCCAGCTGTGAAAATTTTTTTCTTTTGAAATAAAGATTTGGGAAAAGTCATTTACATTGGCTCCAGACCTGTTTTTTCTTGTATTGCCTGTCAACTATGTCAAAATTTATCGCTTTCTTGAAGTAGCTTTCATATGCTCTTTTTAATGCTAAGGGCTTCATAAGATAATGCTATAAAATTGTTTATGGTAAGTACAGTCGTTGCTTAGACCCGTTAATTAATGTAGTTTCCATGTACTGCACTGCAGTTAGTATTGGTTGTCTGTGCTCGGCAAAACATGTTTTATCACACTATCATGTATCACGAAGTTGGGCACGCTAGTACACGTTTTTATTTGAATTAGGCACAAAAAATGTACACGGGTAGTGCGTTCAACGTAGAATGCTAGTTCTTTCTGTGGTCCGTGTCACCACCTCCGTTTGCCCATATATCTGCCACAGTCCCTCTTTCTCTACTTCTTCACCCCTTCCCCTTTGTTTGCTGTGCAATAAAGATTATTAATACGTTGGAACCCCGTTAATACGTTTTTCACCGGACCGGGGAAAAAAGCGTAACCGCCGGCAAAGAGTAAGGAAAGCCACGAAAATGGACCGGCGTCAAACTAGCGTCATTAAATCACCCCCTATCTAGAGCTTCATTGTTGCCATCACGTCTGTATTAACGTATTAGCTCTGTGCTGTCATAGTGCATACATATTTTAGTGGATCTCTGAAGTGTTGGGTGTGGTTTCTTGACGTGCTGCGCGCCGAGCTGCTGCTCGGGGTTGTTTCGGCAGCGGCAACGTCCATGCCGTGGCATTTCTCCAAGGCGCCGTAGGATCCCGACGGATTGAAGGCCTAGGATAGCGCGATTCCGCAGAAAAACTTCAAGGTTACATCGCAAACATACGGCTGTGACATTAATTGTGAGCCTTCAGACATCTTCAACAGTTACGAACACATCGTGAACGGTCAGACGAATGATACCGCGAGGCAGGTGGCCATGAGGTAGAGCGCGGTGCACCGTATTTCCCCCAACGTACCTGAGCACCTGTCGAAACGCAGATGCTAAAGTCATGCAGAAAACCACCCTAGGGGAGTGTTGAGTCCTGCCAAATGATGGGTTCTTGTGCGGCAAAACTGGCGCAAGTGACGGTATGGGTGGTGTAGAAAGCGCTGAGAGTAGCAGCGAAGGAGCAGCAGACGACGACGCGCCGAGACCGATCTCATCGCTACCGCAGCGCCACCGCCTGGTCGGCAGCAGCACCGGCCTACTTGCGGTACTGGAAGGCCACGCTCTTTGCCAACTGACCTAATTTAAAAACGCTGCACGGCAATTATTACAACAGTACGCGGCGCTAAGATCACGCACTTCCGGCGTTCCGAAGTGAAACTTCTGTTGTAAGCACAGTGATGATAGTGATAGCATTTTCTGCGGATGGCCATCTAGTGACGGCCTCTCCAACTTCCTCGCGGATTCATGTAGCCAGTTCAGTAACAAAGCCTCGCCAAGACTCATCAAAAGCCAAAATGGCGGTTGGTATTTCCCAGAACGAGACAAGTGTACATAGTCGAAGAAGAGTTCTCGCGGTTCCAGTTCGCGTAAAAGTCATGTCTTGCGATGCTTGAACGGACCTCAGCGAGCGTTGTGTCCCGTAGGGCTTGCGCCCTGCCGTCACCGCCAAGAGCCAGGGAAACGCAGCCATATGTGCATCCTTGAATAGGCGTCGATGCTTAGCCCGATAGTCCCAACCCCGCAGGTTAGCTGGTTCTCCTTTTGTAAACTGGAGCCGCCAATGGCGCGTTGGCGAGTGGTCTCCTTCCGGGATCGTACCCTGGAACTCGTGGCCTTGTCTGTGGCACTATCAGTCTCTACCCATGGTGGTGGTGGTGGTGGTGATGATGGTTATGATGAGTACGACAACGACGACGATGATGATGACGATGCTCCTTTGTGAATGGCACATACCGAAACAGGAGATCGTCCAAACATCAGGGATACGAAAAAAGATCATGTTTATTTACAGGCTCCTGTAAATCGGAAATTTAAAGAGGTTGAAAATACTTTTTGAATGTAAAATAAAAAAAAACTTGGAAGGCTTCACACCAATTACTTAAGTTGCCAGCGTAAAGGAAACCAATCAGAGGGGGAATTGAATATAGTTTTCTGTGAAGCTCAGGAGGGCTGAGCACAAGTCCCGGTGGCAGAACCCCGTTTCGGACTCCCCAAGCGAAAGGAGACTCGGCACAGATAATGTAATCCCCAAGCTGCGAGGGGCCCTTCAATAAAAAGTAATCTAACTCGAGAAAAACGTCGACAGGCCATCAGGTAATGGTCGACGAGGAGCTACAAAGAGCAAATTGCGTTAAACGTGAGCTACAAAGATACCTGTTTGATTGTGGAACACGACAGCGGATAGTGGATAAAATAACCTTAAGGTTAACGGAAGGCCACCAGTCTGGTTTCCAGGGAAACTTACGGTGATGAAAGTCTTCCAATGATAATACAACGGACTCCTTCTGGCCTTGAAGTGTTAGCATTCTACGATACTTTGTCGCCTTAACTAACGGGGTTGGCTGGATGACTGTATGCAGGTGAGTTGCCTGCTGATCTCAAAATATCCCCAGTGCCTTTCCTTTCCTTTTCCTCTACCACAAACCACAACAAGACTGGTCCGCCTCGTCTTCGTCCTTCTCCTCCTGCCCTTTTCACCACCTGATTGTTTGCACACCGAGTCATTGGGATTGGCCCTGATGGCGTGGTTCGCGCTTATCCTCTATGTCTTCTTTAAAACCGGCGCCTTTTTTTCAGGGTGGGTGCGGGGCGGGGGTTGCTCCTTAGAAGGGGTAGATCATATTGTCCGGAGCGAGGCAACAATCAAGCTCGCAAAAAGTGATGTACGGTATTTTATATTTTTACCGTGCGTCAGTAAGTTCTGGAGGGGAGTTATTTTCAAACAAGGACACATGTTCGTTTAGCGCTGTTATGCATTCCGAGATGGCGCCCGGGGGCCCAATACATGCACGCCAGCAAAAACTATATCCGGCCCGAACCCCACTAATACACACAAGCACGCAAAAATGCCAACTTTAGTTACAATTAGCTTCCATTCCGTGCTTAAGGTGGATGACTACGTCCTCAACTCTGATGGCTCTGTTTTTAAGTATAAGTTGTAACATAGAAGAAAGGTTGGGTCATCATCAATTGAATTTCTCAGCCCCATTTCTTTTACGCTTTCAATGCCACGATCATTCTGCGGGAGTATGGTTTGTAACGAATCGATTTTCTAATCACACTGTGGGCATTTTGAGTTAGGTGGGCCTCAGGGTGTGCGCCCTAAATTATTCCCGCTTTTTTAAAGACATGAGGAATTTTTGATTAGGCGTGATGCTTAAGCAGCGACCTGGCTGACATCGCACTCTTGTTACGCCTGTAGCGCCGCTTCGATTGTGTATTTGGCCGTTTGGCTTCCATTCTATCGCCTAATCGCCTAATGAAGCAAGCGGCAGCAAGTTGGAATTAGTTTTAGAGCGAAGCTGTTAGCCACTGATCGGAAGGAAAATTTCGTGACTTTGTAAGCAAACATATCCATGCCGGAACCAGGAGTTCTCGCCCAAGACCCCGAGCGTATGCGTCGGGCTATTCAGGCATACAGCATAGAGCTCAGTATTCTTGTGAAAAAAAAAACCCTGAAAAACACTCATCAAAACTGCTTGATGGATGGTTCGGCACCATCGGGCCGCCCTCAGAGTGAATGGAGTAGGTTTTTTTTGTAAAGGAAAGAGGCGCTTATTTCTTCGGTCAACGTGCAAGACTTTTAACAGTGCCCAAAGTTATTATTCACCCCCAATATGAGCTGCTCAAAAAAACTTTACATTTCGCTAAGTAACTACAGAGTAATGACCGTTGAGAGGACTTCCATGAGCGGGAAAGCTGCACATATCCTGTAATTATTCTGTGCATTTCATCTCTACGCTTAATTCAGAAGTTTGTGCCGTATTTGTTCTCACTCCTTTTCCCCTTATCGGCTCGATTCTGTATTTTGAGTGATATTACTGATGTCCCCTTGCAGCCAATTTTGATACTTTTTCTGCCGTGTAGGGAAAACGCATCTCTCTACGTGCAGTAACAGCAGCTGCAGCATCGTCAGAATGCCACCGAAGATGATGATGATGATGATGATGCCTTCAACGAGTTTCGTACGTGCCCACAAGGCGGTTACCGCGAGGGGTGGACCTATACGCCTTTCCGGTTGGAGCTCATATGTGCAATTTACAGCTGGTTGACCCGTTCCATAGAGCCGTTTTTTAACTCCCTTGCCGCACTGATGTGCCTTAGGTTTTTATTATTAATATTCTTCTGCTGTAGGCAAGTGCTAGTGCGTGTTCCACTGCAACCGGCTCGTGGGGCGTGCGTCTCGTGTTCTCGCGCTATCACGAGGCTTGCCCAGTTTCGCTCAGCACCCGGACGTGACCACCGACGCTGAAGACGGCGGAGCTTCGCGTCTCCTCGCCGCCGCCCCGCCCAAGGCGCCGCGACGCGAGGTGTCCCCGCCTGCGTCGGTTGGACTGGCGCCAGCGGCTGCCGGACACGACCACTGTCAAGGCCCTCCGCCTTGAATAGGTCATGGAGCGGTGAGTGGCAGCACCCAGAGCGTGTGAAACCGCAGCTGTCTGTCTTCCCCATTCGGGCTTTCATTGCGATGCAATCTTGATGCGACGGCCATTCGCATTGGCGTGCCCATGCGTTTCTGTCGTCCGTTTTCATCCCAAGGCCAAAGCCTGTAGGCATACGCTTGTTAGCATGATAAGTAGGCTCGTTCTGAAAAATTTGTGGAATGAGTCGCTAAATCAGTCCTCTAAGCATTGCTTTTGTAGCGTAAGCTACACTGGCCGAGGTTGAGTAGTTTGGCGTGTGCAGTCAACTGGTCAACTGCCGTTCTGCGCAAGCTAGAGAAGCATTTGATTGCTTTAGATCGGGTTGGACTGGCTTGGCTTGGATTGGCTTGGATTGGATGAAATGTGGATTGGATTGGATTGAAATCCAATCCAATTGGAGTACGGGTGTGTAAAGAATTGAGTCTGCACATTCGCCGGTCTGCGCACTCCAGAGGAGTGACGTCATAACCGCGGCAGACGCACTGGCGCAGGCGCGTGCCTAGCTGTGCGCGTCCTTTGCGCAGTAGCCAAGTTTGACGCTGCGCCGGAGCAAATTGATAGCCGTTTCGCGTGGCTCCTGGAGAGCCGTGATTTGGGAAGAGCCATGCGCGAGGAGCAGTGACTGAACTGGACTAGATTGGATCAGATTGGATTGGTTTGGAAATCGTTTAACAAGAGTAAGCATGACAATCAGATAATCCTAGACAACCAGGAAACCTACGAATAACCAGTTGAACCTTAGCTCACGCTACGTATATCCTGACATAGCCGAGCTAAGCCACTGCTGATTTTTTGGCGTTGGGTTCCCCGCACTCACGCAACTCATTTACTGATCCCTTGAGCAAGAAGCCCCTCGGGGTACGATCCTTTAGCGTCAATACCTCACGCCGTAAAATTTTTGTTGTAAAAGCTTGGCTTCAGGACGCTAACACTGATTGTTTTAGTTACCAGGAGACGTGCAAAACTAAGCGGCCTTGTTTAGCGAGATTCACCAGATTTATTCACCACGAGCAAAATAAAAATTGCTGTTGTGTTCCGGGGTGGGTGAATAACTTAAAATGGTGCATCTTGAATAACAACAAAAATGCCAACGAGGCAACAAACGATTCTTAGCAGTGGTGTCCGTATTAACCGCTGCACGTGGCTGCCGTGTTAGCTTAGATGGAACAGCGTAGAAGTCGTGGGTTCCATATTTACAACGGAGCGCTCCTGTTGTGGTGCGAGCCTTTCCGCACGTCTCCGAAGGTCATGCATAGGTCAGTAGTGGGAGCACATTACCATGGTTAACAAAACCACCGGTGGCCTCCATCGGTGCAAGCGATAGATAGAGGCTGTCGTGATAGAGGGGTCACTGATGTGTTCCGGCTCTGTCCGTTAGTGAAGGCGCCAAATGCAAGACGAGGGTTGTGATAACCACGCTGAGAAGCTACGAGAGAAAAAATGCCACACGCACTTCCGTCTCACCGAAGTGTTGCCATGACGTCCATAAAATAATTTTAAACGCTGCTATTTCAACTCAATTTTGCAGTCGGAACACTGACATTAATGACGGCGTAAACATCATTGAAAGCTTCGCTTGTCGATTCCCACATTAGCGATGGAGCCACCCATTTGTTTCTACTGTATTTCCTTGGAACACACACCCGGAAGGCATCCTCACTATTTACAATCAGGTATTTAAAGACAGTGGGTCACTTCAAAATTGCCATGGTATGGACTGCCGAGGTACGTGTATTTACAGAATCCCTAGTCCCTCGTATATTGTGAAAACGCGTCTCTTCTCGAAACGTGTTCATTGAGGCTGGCAAAGCCAACTTCCCAAAATTTTGTGTTTTGCTCCTCTACACACGCGCACACGCACACACGCACGCACGCGCCCACAGACACGCACAGGCACTCAGGGCATCCGCAGAAACTCAGTGCATCCGCAACGAAGGTCTTTTGGGGATGTTGTGCCGTTTACAAGGATGTGAATTTTGGCGTGACAGTAACACTCCTTAATCATACCTCGAAAACCGGCAAGAAAAAAGACACCTACCTCGGGTGCTTGCTTCTCAGTCTTGTTGCGGCCGCTTTCGCCTGTTAACGAGTTTTTGCTCTACGAGTTTAAGGTTGTTCTCCCGAATTTTCTGGATATTTCCACTGTGTTTCACCTTAAGGTTGACACAAAGGCCTATTGGTCGTGAGGTAGTAGTTTTATATCTCCGAAGCTCGTTCGTCAATAGCGTTCTCCTGAACGCCTGATCTTTTATATCGAACATCGCAGGTGCCGGGCGAAAATTTATAATAATTAGCGCTCAATTAGTATTGCATGCAGATGATTGCATGTGAAAAAAAAAACTAAATTTTCCGGAAGTAACGGGTTCCTGAACGCTTGAACTTGCTTTTTATATCGGACATCATAACAATTAGTGCACCCCCCACAACCAGACATTGGCGATGAATTTGATTCAGTCCTACATGCGTTCCCGCAACGATGAATATGAGATTCGGATACCCAGCCCAATCACAACATACACCCACCCCCCGATCACCACTGCGACGAGGTAAGGGCGCCCCTTGAAAGCAGTCTCTTTCTCTTTCTATCTCTCTCTCTCTCTTTTTTTGGCTAAGAAGTTTTCTTTCTTTCGTGCACTTGTGGAGTCTAATGAAGGTCCTCTGCAAAGTACCCGCTTTCGTTCAAAGACACTCGTTTCAGATTTCCTAACAAATGTGCGGGCTTCTTTCGAAGCAGAAGCACACCGTAAGAGCGCATCCTCAAAAGAGTTCCATCTCGAACTGTACGAGTCACTCCTCTAATCCCCCTCTCCCTCTAGCCTGTACTCCCGCTCCCTCGCCCTGGGTTGTATGCTGGTGACCTCCCTGCTGAGCTCAATATCCCCAGTACACTTCCTTTCCTTTTCCTTTCCCTCGAATCCCAACAACGACGACAGTCTGTAGTTGTAGTTGTCAGTTTGTAAACGCATAATCGGTTGCTGCAGCCGTGGCGTAGAGGTAGAGCATCCGCCTCACGTGCAGAAGGACCGTGGTTGGAAACCCGGTGCCGGACTATCCTCACGCGATTAAAAAAATCCGCGTGTTGATGGCATAGCAAAATGAGGCTTGGGGTGCATCCTGAACCCGGCGACCATTGCCGGTAACGCAATCCCTCACAAGAGCAGGATTGGCTACCCTGGTGTAGTAATGGCCACAACCTCCAATTAATATGCATATTAACCCACGGCCCTCCGTCTCCAGTGGCTGCGAAGCAACTTACCAACGGCGGTGGTCATACCTGTGACGCAGCAGATTGTGCTAAGAATCCTTAGACCCAGACAGGCCACCATTAGAATCTGAACCTGGCAACGTTTAACGCGAGAATTTTATCTAGCGAGGCGAGTCTAGAGGTGTTGTTCGAGGAATTAGAGGATTGATCGATCGATCGATCGATTGATTGATTGATTGATTGATTGATTGATTGATTGATTGATTGATTGATTGATTGATTGATTGATTGATTGATTGTAGGCCTTAACGCGCCGACGCAACGCAGGCGATGAGGCGTGCCATAGTGGAGGGCTCCGGATTAATTTTGACCACTTGGGGATCATTAACGTCACCGAAATATCGTACATAGGGGCACTTTTTGTTTTCGCCTCCATCAGAAAAGCGACCGCCGCGGCCGGGAATCGAACCCGCGACCTCGTGTTCAGCAGCGCAACGCCATAGCTGCGGAATTAGAGGACATTAAATGGGACGTCATAGGGCTTAGTGAGGTTAGGAGGACAGGTGAAGCTACTGTGCCGAAAAATGGTAACGTGCTTTGTTACCGTGGTCTAGTGGACAGAAGAGAACTGGGAGTGGGATTTCTAGTGCATAAAAGCATAGCTGGCAACATAGACGAATGCTATAGCATTAACGATAGGGCAGCCGGTCTTCTGATCAGGCTTAGTAACAGGTACAAACTCAATGTTGTACAGGGATACGCGCCTACATCCAGCCACGACGACCAGCTGGTTGTACGCTTCTATGAAGATGTGGCATCGGCAATGGCTAAAGTAAAAAGCCAGTATACTGTAGTTATGGAGACCTCCATGCTAAAGTAGGCAAGAATCAGGCTGGTGACAAGGCAGTTGGGAACTATGGTCTGGGTTGTAGATGTAGCAGGGGGGACCTACTAGTCGAGTTCGCAGAACGGAATAATCTATGCATAATGAATATATTCTTCTGCAAACGGGAGAGCCGGAAGTGGACGTGGAGAATCCCGAGTGGGGAGCACAAAAATGAAATAGACTTCATATTATGCGATAACCCTGGCGTGGTGCAGGATGTGGAAGTGCTCGGAAGGGTAAGGTGTAGTGACCACCGTATGATAAGATCTGGAATTAGGCTAGGTTTGAAGAGGGACCGCAACAAACTAGTACGAAAGAACCCGATCAATGAACTATCAGTAAGAGGGAAAGTTGAAGAATTCAGGATCGCGCTTCAGAACCGATATTCAGCTCGTACTGAGGAAGCAGAGCTTATGATACAGGAAGCCAGCGACAATCCTACTCGCATTATTACGGAGTGTGCAGTAGAAGTTGGGGCCACGATGGCTAGACAGGATACTGGTAAACTTTCCCAGGAGACGAAAGGTCTAATTAGGAAACGGCAAAGCTTGACAATCTCCACCCCAGCTGACAGAATTGAAGTAGCGGATCTTTCGAAGTTAATGAATAAGCGCAATGAATAAGCGACATACGGATGTATAATATCGAGAGGATCGAATATGCTGTAAAAAACGGAGGCAGCCTGAAAGCAGTGAAGAGGCGTCTAGGCATGAGGAGAAATCAGATGTATGCACTTAAAGACAAGCAAGGCAATGTTATCACAAATAGGGATAAAGTAGTCAATGTACCCGAGGAGTTCCATAGAGATCTGTACAGTAGCCGGGACATCCAGGATAATGCCAAAACAGAAACTAGTTCAGAGGAGATAGACATCCCACCAGTAATGATAGAAGAAGTAACGAAGGCTTTGAAAGAAATGAAAGGGGGCAAAGCACCTGGTGAAGATCAGATAACAGCAGACCTCTAGAAGGATGGCGGGCACATTCTACTAATAAAACTGGCAAACCTGTACACGCAATGCGTAATGACCGCGAGTGTACCGTAATCTTGGAAGGACCGAAATATCATACTAATCCATAAGAAAGGTGACAATAACGACTTGAAAAATACAGGCCGATCAGTTTAATGCCAATCGTCTAAAAGGTACTTACAAGGTAACCGGTAACAGAATTTGTCACCTTAGATTTCACTCAACCTAAAGAAGAAGCAGGGTTTCGTAAAGGCTATTCAAGAATGGACCATATTCACATGATCAATCAGGTGAAAGAGAAGTGCCTTCATAGACAATGAGAAAGCATTTGACTCGGTAGAAACATCAGCAGTCACTCAGGCATTACGGAACCAGGGTGTACATAAGCATTATGAAAGAATACTAGAGGATATTTACAGTGGGTCCACAGCTACCATCATCCTCCATAAAGAGAACAGTAAAATACCTATAAGTAAGGACGTCAGACAAGGAGACACGATCTCTCCGATGTTATTCACAGCATGTTTACAAGAAGTATTAAGAACATTGGATTGGGAACAGGTAGAAGTAAGGGTAAATGGAGAATACCTCAGTAACCTCAGATTTGCTAATGACGTTGCCTTGTTAAGCAACTCGTGGGAGGAATTGCAAAGCATGCTTACCACACTGGACAAACAAAGTGGAACCGTGGGCCTTAAAAATATGCAGAAAACTAAAGTAATGATCAATATCCTCGGGACAGCACAGCGATTTCAGATAGGTGGCGAGGCAGTGGAAGTGGTAAGCGAATATTTCTACCTAGGCTAAGTTGTGACCCCGAATCCCAACCATGAGGCAGAGATAATTCGAAGGATGAGAATGGGGTAAAGTGCATTCGGCAGGCACTCTAAGATAATGAATGGCAGCCTACCATTGTCCCTGCAGAAGAAAGTCTATGACAGCTGCATCTTACCGGTACTCACCTACGGGGCAGAAACTTGCAGGCTCACTAAGAGGGTTTAACTTAAATTGAAGACGATTCAGCGCGCAATGGAACGGAAGATGATAGGTGTAACATTAAGGGACAAGAAGAGAGCGGAGTAGGGCAGGAAACAAATGCGTGTTAAGGACATATTAGTGGAAATTAAGAAGAAGAAATGGACGTGGGCACGGCATGTAATGGGATGGAAAGATAACCGTTGGTCATTAAGGGTAACAGAGTGGATCCCTAGAGAACGCAAGCCCGGCAGTGGGCGGCAGAAAGTTAGATGGGCTGATGAGCTCAAGAAGTTTGCGGGGATAAACTGTTCGCCGTTAGCGCAGGACCGGGGTAATTGGAGATTAATGGGAGGGGCCTTTGCCCTGCAGTGGGCGTAGATAGGCTGCTGCTGCTGATAATGATATAGGTGAATGCAAATTACAAAAAAATTCGCAAGTAATTTTTTGCGCTATTTGGACATTGACAGAGATTTCAGAGTTTGGTTTGTTCAGGCCAACAAGGCTGTAGGGGGAGTAGTTAGTCTGTTTTGCATAAAAATATAAGATTGTAAAAGAGATGGAGAATGGAAAGAAATTTTTTCTGTAAGGAGAATCACAACGCTCAATTCTAGAATATCGCATGCGACGCTGTAATAATTCATTTACAGGAACGCATGAATTACTTGTCTTCTATCTGTGTACTTAATGTGTACATAAGGTGTACATAAATCCGGCCGTGCAATTCAGCTCTGTTCCCAAAGGTTTTTTTCTTAAGGGGACGTCTTTTAGAGCCCCCGCGCCAGTGATTCGAGCGTCCACGATGAGTCAGGAGGAATCCAAAGGCTATGAACTCTCGTATACGGTATTTGTTACAGCACGGCCGCCGGAATCGAGATCATCGCTAAGCATGTGTCATTTAGGGATGAGGGGCTCGTTGAAGGAAAATAATGAGCCATACAAACAATTAAGAACCTTGATTGTTTTTACTTGGATGTAGTGATTGTGCTGCTTCATATTTGAACATTTTCATTACTTTTCGGAAGAATTTGGTGTAAAGTCTGTTTTAACTAGATTTTTTTCCCATTAGCACACCTCTAATTATACCGACAGACAGACGGTAGTGCTTTCTGCCGCCCCATGTGACCGCCAAGATTCATTCAAAAGAGCTGGTCTCAAGGAATTGGCGAATGTCCTCCTCCGACACGCTGCGTTTACCCTCAGGCCATCATCCCGCTCCCCCGCCCAGACCAGGTGTACGAGGAGAGCTAGGGAGCGATCGGCTAATGGGTCGCCCGATGCCCCTGGATGCGAGCCCGGTGGCCACCCCACCCCACGCAGGCATCGTCCAGGGGCTGAACCTGTTCAACAAGCGCCCCCCCCCCTCCTACTCCCCCCAGATGGAGGTGGAGAGCCATGGGCCCGCCATGAACCACAGAGTTCATCGGTCCTGGCCGTTCACCTCGACTAGTCCCTGGCCTCCATCCTCCTCGCACAGGTCCGTATGTCAACCGCACTCTTTCCAGCCACAGTGAAGGGCAAGAGTCCGCGTGCACGGCCAGCGGCAAACGCCTGCATGACGAAGTTTCATTTATAGGGGCGCATTTTCTTCATGGTAGGGGGTTTCCATTTGTAGTTGGTTTCTATTTGTAAGCGACGCAAGCACTATAACCCTGAGCGCATCGCGAATTATTTTTGCACATTATCTTTAGATTCATTTCGCAGGAAAATGTGGTCGGAAAACCTCAGGTTTCTTAAGGGCAGCAAATAACTCCTGATTATGGCATTTTCCAATCGAGCTTCGCAAACAGTAGGTCTAAAACAGCGGAGAAATAAAGTTTACGGCTAAATCTGCATCCAAGAGACGTTTGTAGGACTTAGTACGTTTAACCGAATGCGGCATTGCATTCCCCTTCACTTCATTCATGCCCAAGCTACTGCTGCAGAAAGGTTGGTTATCAAAACAGGAAGATTCACACCGGTCGGGTACCCATCTGAATCTTGGAAGCGTGGAAGCGCACCAACCGGTTCTGCGAGAGGAATGTCCTGCGAGAAGATATAAAATTCCAGGAGGAGGCACCGCGGGTACATTAAGGTGGCACATTTCCAATGGAGAGTGAACCGCAGTAGTGCCTACTTTGCTTATAAAATACCCCCATGCATTCCGTGAAGCTTTACTCTGTGAAGCTTTAACCAGCGAAGCTTTACCCTGTGGCCGGACTTTTCCATTGTCGTACGCTGACGCTGTTTCGGCCGCACCGACGTCACCCCTTCGCGCCGTTGGCGTTTGAGCTGCGCTTGGCGCAGAAGGTCACTGCGTTCTCGCTATGCCGCGCGAGATACTATTAAGTGCAGAGCACTTTACGCGCTCGCTTGTCGTCCTAGCTCGCTCGCTGGAACCAAGCATATCTCCACAGCGTTATGGTGTAGCCTGTCACCGTCCCTTCGCCGCGAATCGAGAGGTTTCGAAAGTAAAGCGGTTATGCCAGGATATACGTAGCGTGAGCTAAGGTTCAGCTGGTTATTGTTAGCTTTCCTGGTTGTCTAGGATTAGCTGATTATCATGCTTACTGCTGCTTTTATCATCCAAATCTAAATCCAATCCAAATCCAATCCTATCCAAGCCAATCCAAGCCAATCCAAGCCAACCCAATCTAAGCCAGTATAAGCCAATCCAATCCAGTACTCCCGCCGGTGCAGTTTCAGGCAGGGGGCGCGTGAGCATTGCAAAGGCGGAAAATTTTCATTGCATGGGGTGGTAGCAGTAAGCGGATAGCGCCGGTACAGCCCATTATTGCGAATCACTGCTCTGTACTTCCACAGCTTTCACATTGAGTGGAAGGGCTTGTGGTACCGGGGTTCTTCCACCCGGCCGCGGTTCCCCAGAAAGACACTGAGCCCCCTCAATCACACCTTTACTGGGAGTCCCGCTCCGCCAAAGTCCACTGCTCAGCCGATCCGGCTGCACACACGTAGCCCAGCCGAGTCCGCCATGTTCCATCCTATCTCCTCTCGCGCCACATCTTCATACTCCGCCGGAACATGTCCATCGCGCGGGATTGTCCACCGCCACTATTGCCGGATTACCACAGGCTTTAATTTTTTTTATTCCCTGTGATGCGCCGGTCCCACTTACCAGTGTCCGTAGAAACGAGAGTGTAGCTACGTCATCTAAATATTCATCCAATCGCTCTCCCTTTACTTATATCTCCCCTCCAACCTGGTGTTTTCACGCATGCGCATGGGTTTGCGCCGGAGGAGTTGTTTGCGTGCTCGCAACCACCGTTCGATTTGCATCATCATATAAAACTTCTATTTAAAGATCGGTGTTTAGAAAGCAGCGTTGTTGCCCCGCGCATGATGATTGAGGCGAGATCAGACCTTGGTTTCAAGGCAACAGCGATATCCTTTGCACCAGCTGCATTAAAATTTACCAAAGTCGAATTCTGCAAATGTAAGCTACATTTTAAGAAATATGCACCGTTCCTTCGCCAAAACCCCCATTTCAAAATTAGGGAGAACATTTACCCTTCGAGCTCCAAGTTTTGCGATGACAAAAAAGAAATTATGTGCAAAAAAGGGCCCTTCTTCTGGCATATCTTCCTTTGCGGGCTAGCTTTTCTAATTAGTAGTACAGACAAACAGAGCCACGATGAACGTTTCTACTACGAAAAAGCTACAACGAAGCATGCCATACGGCCTAGCAAGATTTTTTGTCTCCTATGTACTGTGAACGCCACCCCAACGAAGTCCAGTACAGCAAAGACGGCTAGAGCGAAGTTGCCTGTTTACCAAAGAAATTCATCCGTTCGCAAATGCGGAATTGTTGTTTCGTAACGATTACGCCTAGCCGCACGCGTGATAACGCGCAGCTGATAGGTGTGCCGACGACCGTGAGTCATTCAGTTCGGCTACGGAGTGGCAGGAATCGATAAACATGTACAGTGCGTGTTGATTCGCAACAAATTATAAAGTGATGGCCAACGATTACGTCTCGGTGTGCCACCAGGAACCCGGTTTGCTCTCACCTGACAACTGATGACTTCCTTGAGGCCATCACAGAGAAAACGGACGCCACAAATGATCAGGCGAGCAGGGATGAAGAGCTAGCAGAGGAGCCAAGCTTTGACTATCTCTGAAGCGGCAGCGCCATTGGACGCGCTGCAGTCACATATTTCGTCTCTCCGTGACCTTGCGCCGCAGGACGCCGTGAACTTTGACAGCATCGGGTGGGCGGTGGTCGCGCATTCACTACTTGATTCTGCTGTGCAAATGAAAATTAACTTTTTCTTGCAGTTTAAGTCTGATGATACTTTCTCTGAGGATGCTTAGGCTTTTTAGGGGGTAATTGAGGGGCCGGATGAATATAACGGAGTAACTTGTATAACGAACAAATATTGCGGCCACACACGTTTCGTTATACAGGCGTTTGACTGTACTGAGATCACGCGCATGTTGGTATTTGAAAATGGATTTAAGAGGCGTACCTTTGAAGACATTTACTGTCTCGCAAAAACCCCTCAGTTCAGCTTGGGCAGGCCATGAAGCCTGTTATCTAATCTCCTTCGACATGATTGCGTTTAATGTTTTCACCATGGACAGTGCCCCGTGCTCGCGACAGCCAAAGTATAGAAAAGTTCCTCTGTAGATGACATTAGCGTATAGTAACTGATTTCCCGATTTCCAGGAGCAGTGTCTTGCATATCGTGCATTCCCGTAGCCTGGTAGTGGTCGCTACATGTGGGGTACTTTGCTTAGCAGCAACAAATCGATCTTTGGGGACACTATTAATTGACATTTCTTCCCAGCACCTGCAAGCGTTGTGCAAATTTGTTCTTGAGACAGGAAAGAATTCCGTATATACATGGTTGCTGCGCTTTCGGCCGCCCCTCATATATTCACTCATGCTTCCCTCCTACTCTTCTTACCACTTCCCGTTCTTTGTCCTAATTCTATTCCTTTCCCTGTCCTGAATTCTCAATACCCCTCTTTCTGTCGCCCGGATATCCTAAGCTACACACCTTCCCTGTCCTTTTACTGCCTTTTTCTCTTCCCCCTACACCTCATACCCTCCATGTCATCAGCCACACACTTTAGCTTACCGTTTCTTTCAGTGCAACTTGGTCGAGAACTGGGGCAGTTAGTATATTATATTTGCGTCGTATTGTATTATTTCCTTCTTTTGTAAAGCTTGCGCTGTTCAATCACAATGAATGTTTCGTCCTGTTTCTTACGGCCTCCTTTTCCGTCGTCCCTCCCACGCAATGCCTCTTTCACTCTCTCTTTGCCTTGCCTGCCCCATTTCCGACTTGCTTCTTGAAACATGACCTACCGGCGACCTTTTTAGTAGATCACTTGTGCGTCACCAGTGCGCCATTAGTGATTTCTGGGTGATGGGTCACCGGTCGACAACCGCATGTCACGTGAATCGAGCGGTGAACGACATCGCAACTGCGCGTGGGTGATGATGGCTACCACTGGTGAGCATCCACTGAACAACGAATGGCCAGTGAGTCAGTGCTTATGAGTGAGCAGACCCATCCCTAATTTCGCGCAAAAAGAAAGCAAATAAATTTTTTGGCGTTCACCCAGCGCAGAAAAGACTATTGACTGTAAAGACTTGATGACGTCCTATTTTCCCGTGAAAAAAGAGCATAATTATTCGTGGTTTCTCGTGATATAGTTTAACTGATGTTCAAGCCGCAGTGGGCTGGATATTTAGGTCCTCAAGTGCCTTCTACTCGTGACGGGGAAGCGAGAAATCGAATGATAGCCAACGTTTGAGCCGGCGTACGTGGATAGGGTACTACAAGCTGATAGTGTATAACGGCCGCTGACATCTTTGCCACTTTCCCTCTGATTCAGCGAACTTTCACTCGCTGCCTGTAAGGCGTGAGGCCAGGGGACAACCCGATTTTTAACAGCAGAGCTGTTGAAGCTTTTAGTTCCGCCGTCCAGTGTTACCACAAAAAAATACCAAGAAGAAATACCGAGCGCACATGAGGATGCGCTTCGCGAAGAGCGCCTGGTGTCGGCCAGCTGGACCTTCATAGACTCTCTGCCCAGCGTTCGTGGCTTGATCTCTCGTGTGCTGTTCTCCTCACCAGTACGCGTGCATTCGCACCGGAAGTGTGCAGCACAAACGCCGAGTTCACGCTACAGACGCCGAGTTCGCGAAGCCGGTTGCCACGGGTTCTAGCGCATGGTAACGCGGGACACTCTGGGAGGAGATATGAAAGGCTGCGGACAAACCAATCCGGGACTCTCAGTGATGGAGACGTTTCAGCGGCTAGTTCGGAATCCTTGTAACGTGCAACAGCCGGGTAATGACGAAGATAGAGGGGCCGCGAGCTCTGCTGTTTCCCCAGCCTTTTTAGTACCGCCATTTTTTAGGGCGCAGCCCTTTGGCGCCCGTCACCTCCGTAACCAAGCGAAGGCTTTGCTTATTACTAGCCAGTTACCCCACGAAGCCCACATCACGTATTCAGAACTGGACCTACATTTCACAGGCAACATTGTCTGCTGGTCTTACGCTCCTAGGGCGAACAAACCACTCCTTTTGTTTAGGTCTTCCCACTCTAATCTTGTCAGGCGAGCCGTTGCCTCCCTCTGCGTCAGGAAGGCCTTATCAAAATCATGCCCTCACATGACGGTTAGCCTGGCTCAACAAGCTGAGCAATTATCGAGTTCCGGCTACCCCATACACCTGGTTGTGTCGGTAGCCGAGAAGGTGCTTAAAGAGGCTGAGCTCACCGGGCGAGACACGACGAGGCCAGCAGGTGGCGGGAATCCCGAGTACAAAGAATCGTGGTGATTCCTTGCATCTACCAGCTGAGCCTCAGCGTTAAGCGTATCGCTCGGCGTGCAGGGTCAAACGTGATTTTTCTGCACCCAAGATGCTTGCAAAGCTTTGTCGCCAGGTGAACTCACTCGAATAGAAGAGAATGGGTGCCGCACGAAGCACCAAAGTAAATTCGTTGCCTGCACGGAGGGAGTGGTTTACTTGGTTCCGCTGCCCTGCAAAAAGGTATACATCGGCCAAACTAGCAGATGTATTATCGATAGACTTCGTGAGAACAAGAATAATGTTAGTAACTCGATAAGCGGGCACCTCGGCATTCATTGACGTGATTCTGTTCTCCATTAAAAATAAAACAGAAAACTAAGGCGCTCTCTAGGAGCAGTGACTCGCTCACGCGGGAAAAAATAGACGCGCGTGAAGTTGTGCGCGCGGGTGATGCTTGCATTAGTGTCGCTTCACTATAGTTGTTGGTCAAATAAATCGCGTTTCTTGATGGGGTCTAATCTGTTGGAGACGGCATGTGTGTCATGGTGAATGGGTGCGGCTTTTTATTTGATTTTATCTCTTTTTTGTTTGTGCGATTTTAGTTTTGTACTTTAAAATTATTTTCGTCCCACGTGTTTACTTGATGGTATATATGAGCGTGGAAATCAACTTAATTTGTTAGTCTGCCCTGTGTGGTGTGTCATATTCTGTTCGTCCTGTCGTTTTAGCACAATTTTATTTCCACTAAATGTCAGTTTTCTGAGCAACACAAAAATGCCCCTGTTTGCATTTCTTACCTAGTCAGTTCAGAATAGCATCAGGTAAAATATGATAGTGATAAAAGCATCTTTAACACTTCAGTTGCCAATGAAAAGTATACGTTTCTCACCAGGAGCAACCAACTCCAGGTCCAGGAAACTGAAACCGATACTGGAAGACTTCCATTCGTATAGCATGACAACTTATGTCGCTTTAACAACCGAGGGACACAGGATATGATGAACTATATAGGCATAGAAGCTGGACTCCACGCTGCACACGTTTGCCTTACAAATGATGAGCGGCGCATCGCGAAGGCATCTCGTTCAGAGGGCTGATACTGCAGAGCAAGCCTGAAGAAAAAATCGGCCACCTTCGCAACTGAGATGCGAAGACTGAGGAAACAGCGGAGCTGGTGGTCTTCACTAGCTTTAACTCGGCTTTTCTTAGGTATGTCCCTTTTTTAGGAGAAAGATGGCAGAAAATCGAAGCTTCCATCATGCAAACTTAGTTAAATCAAAGTCCACAATCCCCTCTATTAAGTCCAGAATACAAACTGCCAAAGGCCAAAGCCAAAGTCCGCTTCAACTTAGGCAGATGTCCGAAGCCAACGCCCGCGCTACGAACGCAAAGGAAATGCTGTGTGCCCCGATTCCAAGGACAACTCCGGCCAGGTATCTGGAAATCCCAATTAAAAATTACCAGGACACTAGAGAGTACTCGGACGAAGTAGCTGATAGAGCTAGACTTGCTCGTCCATCCGTTTGTAATGTTTGCCATTCCTAAGGTATGATTTGTTCTTGAGGCGATTTGGATATCGAGAAGGAACATACAAAAGTTGTACGGAGATTTTGCAGTTTTGTGTGGGGCTCAACTTGGGTCTGGCTCATTTGTTTATCAGAAAAATAGTTTCTAGGTTCATATTTCTGAGAGATCAAAGGGATTGCTTTCTACTGACTGTGGCACAAGTCCGACTGCTTGATGCAGTACCACACTTTATTGTTTCAGCATCCGAAATTCGCTGTGTATCCGTGCGACATATCTTGCGCGAATTCGGGGAGAGAAAGAGAGAGAGAAAGGTTTATTCGAGCTTTCTAAAGTGAGAGTGGTTCGCTATGCTTTTGAGGTTTTGCCAGTTAGGTTTTCTCTTGAGTATTTGAGAAGTGTACCGCGCAAGCGTTTGTACAGAGGTATGATTGATGTGTGTCTACTTGTTCCGGTTTGTCGTGAGTTGTGCGCGTAGGTTTAAAAAAAGATGTTCTAAAAAGACTGAAGTGAATGCCAGTACGTTCATCCGTTAACTCTTTCCTCTTCAAGCTCCCATTAAAACCCTGGTTAGAAAAGAAGAGAGTTTGTGTACACTTATGGATACATAGCAGTCGCTTATCTTAAAAAGTTGAAATGATTGGCCACATCTTTCTGGAGACTGTTAGGATGCAGTGTTCCACTGAGACATCCTCCAACGAACCTCGAAAAAAGACCTGCCATTAAGGCCTGCTGCTATTCGTTTTTTGCCAGTGGACAATGAAGGGGGCGTGCCCTGGGATATGTTCATAGCGCATAGTCTGCATTTCAGATGGAAAGCTCGCATTGAAGTTCAACATGCAGAGTGGGAGAGTATTGAATTGGAAGTGTTGCATATGTAAGATAAGTGCATAAAACTATGTTGGAAAAATCTGAGTAGTTACCCCTTCGGGATGTACTAGCGCAGTTTAAGAAGTTTTAAGCCAACCACTTCAGCCGAATGGAGGCTGGAGCTTTTAGTTTGTGTTTACACAAACTAAAAGCTCCAGCGTTATGGCAACTAACCCAAAACTGGAGTTTTGGGTTAGTTGCCTAACCGGCAATAAAGCAAAAAAAAGCAATGATAGTGCACTCAGATAGACGTCGGTTTCATAACGCGAAAGGCCAGGGTTCGATTCCGACCACGCGAGGCGTTTTCTCCCTGGTTCGTATCGTTTTGTTTCAAGCAACGGCGGTCTTGCAATTGTTTTCAGTCGTGCGTAATCTGGGGGTAGGAGGGTAGGTTATTGCTTTTTAAATTCTATTTTGTACTTACAACCTCCCAAACCCATGTGCGCATTTGCATTGCAGTCTCGTAATGAGGCGCCCGGGGAAGGCGATAAGAAATGGCTTTTTCACGCTATGGGAGCCTAAATTTGTTTTCTAAATGCAGAAAATTTCAGTAACTCACGCTGTCACCCGCGTTGACGTCTGTAGACGTCCGTAGTCGTAGTCCGCACCCCTCCCCCTACACTATATAAAAAAATACTATCCGGCGCCTGGTTTCGATCCCTCGACCCTGCGGGCGGAACGCAATGTGCATGGTGCTGTACCCACTGCGCCACAAAGCCGACACAGAATGGGAGGCTATGAACGCGCCTTATATCCTTGACTCATTCAAATTACTGCTGACGAGCGCTCTCTCGTCAGCAGTTGCCCCAAGTGCAACAACATTAACGTAACGCAAACTACTTAACGTCGTGCGCCCCCGGAAATGCTCTGCATTTGATCGTGCCCCTCGCGAGGGGGATGTTTCACTGCGTCGCCATGCGAACAGTTTGCCATTATAGTTTCCGCCCGCTCCGGTCGGTGTCGCCACGGTTCAAACCACGGCAGGGGAGCTGCGCGGGCGTTAGTTGATCGGCGTGCGTTGCGGCGTGGTGGTTTTATGCTCGGCTTGCGCACGGGGCGGCTCCGCGCTCCCCCTTCCGACCGCCTCTGCTGCTTTTTGTTTTATTTATAATTTTCCGCTTCATAATTAACCCATTTGGCAGTAATGCTTGTGTAAACATTTATCTTGCCTTTTTATCTTTTTTCTTTCCAATTGGCTTCAGCTGTCATTGTTCTCCTCTACCGCTAACGCCGTACCCCTCGGGGATTTTGGGGTGGCCCAGTGGTTAGGTTGGCAGTTTCACGGGTAAAGCTCCGGGGTACTACTCGGAGGACCTCCCTAGCCAAATTATTTTCTCGAGCCGCGCACTTCCAACACCTGCTCGTGGGCTCCTTGCCTCCTAGCCATTTTCCCTCCCTCTTTCTTGCTTATCATTTCCCCTCTCCACATCACCGATGATGATAGTTTTCGTTTAACGATCCGCACATATACAGCCCAACCATAAAAAGCTCCGCTTTTAGAAATGCCAGGTGTAAGTGCAACACCCAAGACAAAATCAGGTACAAGTATGGAAATTTTAGCTCTTTTGATCTGATTCAGCGAAACATGGCACATTTTTTCCTACCATTATTGGATGTGCAATGAACTTCATCAAACAGAATTTGTCTCATTTGCAAAGTTCTGGCATCAAGGTACACAAAATCAGAGCGCGCAATGTTTTGCTTACTTTTATCTCCTTAATTTTCATGCATTGCCTATGCCAATGCACCACATACATAGCTCAAGAATAGTGCTTTTTTACCGACTGAAATTAGAGTTTTGAGTGTTGACGTGAGACCCACATGTAATGAACTTTTTAAGCAGGTATACAAAATAACACGCACTTAATAAGGCTTCGGTGGGCTTAAAAAACTGTGCTTATTTATGGACACCACTCATCTATATTGTTTAGCTTTTTTCGTTTTTTCTTCTACAACTTAATTTGACACGTTAAGGCGAACGCTTTTGCATGGTCCCTTGAGGGAAAACCCGGCATCGGCGTCGGAAGCCGCGAAACTGTTCCCTGGGAAGCGTTCCATAGCACGAGGCGTTTATAGTCGAGCTCAAAGTCAGCAGTAGCGAGGGGTGGCGGTCTTTGCCAGAACATGGCATATGAAGAAGAGAAACAGAAGAACGTAGCCAAACAAGTAAACAGGCAAGCAGCGAAATTCACAATCGGCGTCAACTCTTCCGCTGCATGGCGACAGGAAAGAATAGCAGCCTAACGCGTTGAAAACAGGTCGAAGCCATTCGGCAGCGTTATGGCGGATCGCGATGCAATGCGTCTCAGCGGTAAGATAACGAATTTCTTGGACTACGCGATGCGGATTCAAATGTTCGCAGGCGTTCCATTGGATATTATTTTGCGCTCGAAGCCCATAAGACCTGCTCAGGTTTTCTTGAACTTCTCTTGCGAGAGAACTGCGAGTGCAGTAGTTACCGCCAGCAAAGAGCGGTACAGCGTAATTTGCTCGCCGCAGCAGATACGCCTCCAGTTTCTGCGTTGCTGCTACGACTTTTTTTAAGTGGCCATCAAATGCGTTTATTGCTTAAAGGGAAACAAAGCCGGCCAATGGCTTTGACATCACACGCAAGACGTCATTTGGCGCGCAGACAGTGCTAAGACATGTGAAGAGAGAGAACCTTTTGAGCAAGTTCTAAATTATCTGAAAGGGTTAGAACAGTAATTTTGTCTGAGGTACTTCGTGACACCCCCTATCATAGATGCACTTGTTGACAACGTTCTGATTGTATTTCAAATTCTCCTATAAAAAAAAGAAAACTGCTAACGGGCCCTCTTTATAGAGTATCCGACGCGTTATCCGAAAGTTTTAGGTTTGGTTTCTACCCCAAGCTCATGCTTTTTTCTCTGCAGCACCGAAATTCATATTTTGGGACAAGTACTAGACGAAATGCTTTTATGATGTCTTGACGAGTAACTTTCCTTTCTATATAAATGGTGCGAAGTGAGTGACTGTTTTAGAATTGCTTGGCGTGACTTTGCCTTGACTATTCGGTGGACAGTTTAAGACTATCTGCTTTGCACCCTTTCGATGGCCAGTCGTTGAGGTAGGCGCCCATGCATTTTGCCCGCCCTTTCTTCTCTTATTGCTTCAGCCCGAACCTGAGCCTGCTGCGGACACCAAGTCGAAGGACTCGAACAAGGATGGAACAGCTGCCCTTGTTCCCTTCGAAATGAAAACTGCGGATGACGACCTCTTGAACAAATATCAAGAGTGTCGTCTTCACATCTCTTCACTGGACGTCTGCATCCACAAGGTGCTTCTCGGCCTAAAGTCGTCGTGTTCGCAGCTGAGTGAAGAGGAACTTGGAACGTGGAGCGTGCGACTGCTGGACGGCCAGTCGGCGGTTGAAGGGTGCACTTGAATATGTTTTCACGGAAGAAATGCCTTTGTGCTACTGTGCCAAGTTAAAGAACCAGCACTATTGGAGCCGTTACTTCTTGTATATATACATCGGTATATACATATACATAGTCGTAATAAAGGGTTCCACGAAAGTTCATCGGGTCAGACATTATATGAAGAAACAGTAATGCATACACTGACCAAGTCAAAAACAAGGAATCCGTACGGGTTACGAAACGTTTTTACTTGTTTGTGTCCCGGTCAGTGACTGCATGACTGTTTCGTCATTAATGCAACTCTTTATTGTTACTTTACCTTAGCAAGTACTGGACCCCTCATTACGCCGTCTAACCAAAATGGGTACTTCAAGAGAGATTAAGCATAACAGTAAAGCTGCAATGCGTCTGAGATCTCGAACATAGAGAGCGAAATGGAACGAATGGCGAAAGGTAATAATGCT
>NW_027526203.1:203098994-203143040 GCF_048455015.1 Haemaphysalis longicornis
CTTGAAAGTTCTGTTAGGACACTGTATGCGGGAACAATGAAGAGTTGAAGGCATCTGTCTTTGCAAATATAGCGGTCAAGATCTTGGTTGGCTAAGTCGTATTTCCCGTTTACATGACGGATGAACACAATGAATGGTAAGTAGTGAATTCTTCGTTGCGCAGCGAGTGCAGAAATTCCAAGCGTAGTGGCCTTATAAGCTGTATGGGTGGTATGTTTTGGCCTAGATTTCTTTCGAGAGAGAGTCCACCCGTTGAAATGTACAAACATAAAGCGAACAGCATCTCTGTGAATTATTCCTGGATTTTCAGAGCGACATTTTTTTACAGTGGAATTATGCTCGCATATTCTAGTTATTCCGGTGGTACATTGGGAAGCTTGGGTCTTAACGAAAACAATTTTCTCAAGTTGTAAACGCGACATTTAAAGGAGGTAGTGGTAGCGAACCTGACATCCAAATATTGAAGGACTCTCACAAAGCTTTTGTTCAGCAACATTTCACGTACCGCGTCTCTTCTTTGTGCTATGAAGACATCGACGTAAGTGAATGATCAAGATCGCTGCAGAAAAGTCGTTCAGTTGCCGAATGTAAAAATACTAACGAATGCGCACTGGTCATGTCCCCACCGAGGCCTCAGGTAATGGCGGCACAGCGCGGTATTCCACGGTTGGCTAGACCTGCTATTTCTTGCATGTGACATTCTATTGAATAAACGACCCTAAATGATTTCTTAGTTCCCTTTTGAGTGAGCCTTGCGACATTACTGTAGATTCAAAAAAGAAAAGACTGAGTAATACTATTTAAATCATGAACTATATTCCACCGTGGGAAAATGGATGACCAGCGAATCAGATGAGAAAATCTTTTTAAAGCGAAATTTTTTGTCCTCACTTATACCGTTACACGCTAACACCCCCCGCAGGAAAGCCAACTTTCTGTGACGATGAAGATGAATGATCGTGGGTGATGTGAAAGAAAAGATTAAAGCCATTCCAATCAACGTGAAAGCTTTTGGACGGGCAGAGTAGTGAGTCACCATAATGGGCTGTGGCGCCGGTATTCGCTCACTGCTATCACGTATCACGCTCTTCGTCGCCCTGTCTGACTCCTCCGTTGATGAATGGAACGGGCGTTTTTCCAATGCAATTCAAACTTCCCACCTTCGCAGTGCTCGCAAGCCCCCTGCCTAGAACAGCGCGGGCGGGAGTTGGTGTCGTTTTGTGCTTGCACTGGTGTCGTTCTGTGCTTGCACGTGCCGCACGTGCCGGCGCCCTGCGCAGTTTGGAACGCGTCGTTTTTGGCGGCTACTTTTTTCGCTTACCATCGTAAAAAGCAACGCAACGGGGTTTCTTAACTAAACGGACGCGGGGTCTGCCGGTTATATATACACAGATTTTGCCTGAAATAAACCTGCAGTTTTGTTTGCGCTAAACAACGGGGAGATGTATGACAAGCGCCAGCGGTTCAGGCGTTTCGAACGGTCACGACTATATAAACCGCTTGGTTTTCGAAGCCGCTGTACGACGTCGTTACTGAATACGTCGTGGGGCTCTACTTGGTTCCGTTATCTCGCTGCGCCGCCTGATTCCGGCGGTCACTTGACATCGAGGAGCGTTAGCGAGCGAGCTACGACGACAAGGCGAGCCGCTAAAGTGCTCTTCCCTCAAAAATACTCTCCGTGGTCGGAATCGAACTTGTATCCTCGCGTTATGAGCCAGTGTCTAATCAATTCCTCCATTTCGGCATGGTCGAAGCGAACGCCAAGCAGCCCGCACCGATTCGCTCCGTACACCCCAAATGTCCCAAATGTTACGCCTATGTTGTGCGCATCCAATGGTTGCCTTGGGTGTTCTAGAAATGTGGTGCGTAACACAGGGTAGCGTATAGTCGCAGTGTGGGATTGGCCAACCACAGAACCCACCACGAGAAAACTTTGCGTTCAGCCATCGTCGTCGTCTAGACGGAGGAGTGCAAGACTATTCAATTTCAATTCGTTTTAAATTCGCCGCTATAGGCTGATACAGTCGCTGACGCCTCGTATCGCCTCCCGCTTCCCGAACAAAAATCAGTGGTTCTACCTCGAGAAGCGCTATGCCTGCACCATTACAAGACTACCAACTTCGTCCGGCCCCACCCGACACTGGGTGAGTTATTAGGCCCAGAGAGGTTCGAAAAACCGCCTTTCGAACACGTCGCCCCGACGCGCATACGCCAGGCCCTCTTGGTAGGACCAGAAGATTCAGAACACCCTCCACGTCGTAAATCCTCGCCGCTACGACGAAGGAGCCAGCCACACTGCCAGTGCTGACGCCTACTGTCACGATGTAGATGTAGCGAAAGAAGACCAGCGTCTGCTTCCAATGTGGTGATCGAGTCGATAAGCGAGGCAGTGAGCGCGTTGATCATCCTCTTCCTCTTCCCCTCCTGTCGCCCCCTGCCTGCGCTTCTTTATTTCTCAACACACTCCCGCCGCCGCCAAGTTGTTTGGGAGCTAGCTGGCAGCAGCACGGGAAGTGGAGAAGTCTGGGCCTCACTACGACCAGTTGTTCGACTTCCGGCGGTGCATAATTCCACAGTAGCAATGCTTGTAGGCTGGCTGGGGAATTCAGTAGAGCATTTGGCTGGATGCCTCGATGCCGTCGATCTCGATACATGTCTATAGCCAGCGTCACAGGCAACGAGCGATTCCGGAGTTCCTGGATCAAAGTGACTTAGGGAATAAAGCGATGATGTCGAACGTTCATATGGTCAACCGGAAAGAGAGACCATGCCCCTAGTTTTTGGTCGCAAGGCAGCCGCCAGGATCAAACGGGAACAGTTGATGTAGACTGCCAAATTTCCAGAGAGCATCACGGTAGTGTGATGGCATTGCCGTCGCCTCCACGTCTGATACTGCTTCCATGAAGAAATATGTGTGTTCCATCGGCGTGTTAGTTTTCTTTGCGAACCATAGGATTTGGCTCTCGCTGGACTCAACACGGTACAAAGGCTCGTACACAATCGAGTTGCGCTTGCTGAAGAAGGGGTCGTCACCATACAAGCATTTGTTCTGCTTCGCAACGAGGATGCCTCCCCACCGGGCTGGCACGAGTGCGGCCGAAGCTCGCTTCCGGCGTCGAAGCTCGCTAACGGAGCGTCGGAGGAGCATGCGCTTCGTTATTCCCTGAAGCGAGTCCATCTTCTGCACGAATCGCGTTTTCGTTGCTGGACCCAATAAAAATATATTTGTCTCGAAACCGGGTTGCTGAATTTTCTTGCGAAACGAGAGATGCGTCGCCAACGTAAGGGTCGCAACAGGGAAGCTCGGAGGACTCCAAAACAAGAGTCGCATCGTCTACGCTGGGGCCATGGCAGAACAGGTCCGACGTCTCCAGAGCGGTTGTCAAGTCGTCAATGCGAGGGTTGCGGAAAGGCTGTAGCGACGTCTCTGACGTGAGAGTTGTGTCGGCGACGCCAGCGCTGCGGCAAGGCCGGTCAGACATCTCGGAAACGATAGTCGCGTCAGCAATGGCGAGGTCTCGGCAGGGTCCCTGAGATTTCTCCACGACGGCAATCACGGCAACACCAGGGTTGGGAGGTCGCTGGAGCCGCTCTCCCGGGCTGAGCCCCTCGGGGTCTTGCTTGGCGTCCTGAAAGGCTGCAGCACCTCCGTCGTCGTTGTTCTCTTCTTCTACCGCCGCACCAGTCGTTTCCCGGGCAGGCGGCACGTCAACCGGAACCATTGACCGCCGGGCCTCCTCGGGAAGCGAGCAAATAGTCGAGGTTGAGATTCGGGTGGTGAACAGGGCCGCCTGAGGTTGAAGGACGGGGCTTGCGGAAGAGTCTTGGCTCGCAGAGAAGCGTACGCGCGTTCGCAGGGCGCAGATACGCTCGTCGTAATCGATCGCTTCCAAAACGTCGGCATCAAATTCTTCATCCTTCAGGTTCTCCTGAACTTGAGCGTCGAGTTTGTGAAGGCTCACCTGATCATGCAAAATGAGGTCGAGGACATTTTGTCTATCAAGGGCCGTTGCTACCTGGCTCCGCAGCAAGGCGTCGAGGACTGTCATGGTCCCGGAGACGGTCGCTCGCAGGACATCTCGGCGAATACGAAAAGCGTCCATGGCACCAGTCGATGAAGCAAGACGCTGGGGTTGCGAATACCAAGGGGACAAGGTCGGGCTTGGGCACGAGCCGAAAGGGGCGGCGGCCGAGGGCAAGGCTTCCAGGATAAAGCAGTACGAAGGTGTCCAAGCCTCGCGTGCCTCGGAGCCGCTGCGCCGTCAAACGTAGATTCGCTCGTGCGCCGGTTCCCGGGTTTCACGGCACCAGAAAATGTGTAGCGAAAGAAGACCAGCGTCTGCTTCCAATGTGGTGATCGAGTCGATAAGCGAGGCAGTGAGCGCGTTGACCATCCTCTTCCTCTTCCCCTCCTGTCGCCCCTTGCCTGCGCTTCTTTATTTCTCAACAGCAGATTCACTAAATGAGCTACGCCACTAAATGAGCTACGCTTAAGAGTAACGACACTGACGCACGGTGGCAGCCATTTTGGTGCCTGACGCCAGGGTGGCCAGGTTTATGGGCCCTATTGCGGCTGACATTGACGGGCGGTATTGGTCCGGGCGCCGCTTGGCAACCATGACAGCTGTGTTTACTTTAACGAAGATTTAGAGACAGAGCGCCGGTTCGATAGGGTGAGGGTCGGTTACGCCAGCGTAGCTTATTTCGTGGCTCTATAGGTTACGCTGAGCCACTAATTAAGCTGCGGTTTTTAAGTGGCTGTAGGTTGCGCTAGGCCACTTTCGTTCTTTTTCAGAGGGAAGCGATGCAGGCGTTTTTCATCTTCCCGCCGGTTGAAACAGCTTAGTACAGAGCAGCACGGCATCGCTACTCTGTCCGGGGGGGGGGGGGGGGGGGGGGGGGGGTTGAAAACTCACTCACAACGTGTCATACAGCCGCACTGCGCACGACGTATCGAAGGACGCGCGCACGGAAAAACAGAGGCACCAAAATGTAAGCGCCCATAGGTCTTCCCGGTTCCCGGGGTAAACAAATGTCACGTGATGCGGTTCGACCAATGGTCGCTGTCGGCGGCATAGAACAATGACAGAAATGAGTGCCGATACTCTGAAACCTCATTTAGTGGCTCTAGCACATTCGACCGCCAAAGTGGGCGCACCGATCCTGCTGAAAATCGCTGGGTCACAATCTTTCGATCTAGCACAAAGACCACTGCGATGAAGACGCAAATGCAAGTCGGCAGTATTCCTCTACAAACTCCGACTAAGCAATCCTCTACAACGAAGCAGGAATCCCCGCGTGACCCCCAGGCGGAGGCATAGATCCCCAGGTTGTCAAGATTAATCCGGAGCCCCCCACTAGGGCGCGCCTCATCGCCTGTGTAGTGTCGGCGCGTTAAACCTCATAATCAATTGTCAAAAATTCCATTAAAACTCGCGAAAATTGTTTGGAGGAGTCTCGGAATATATTTTTTAAGGTTGAATTTTGCCGAGTTTGTTCAACATGACTCAGAATGAATTATGGAACATATTTATGCATGAAATTTGGAGGTGGGGGGACTTGCAGCAACTGTCTCCTTTCGCCACTTGAAGCATTAGGTCATCTTCCTTGTTCGCATAACCTATAGCTAAGGCGTCTAGGAGTTCCATATTGTTAATTCCAGCCCTTCCCTTTTTGTGGGTGTGAGATACGGCAAGATGTTCATGCGGATTCGTACAACACAATCTCAATAGTGTTCATAAAAAATTGGCGCAGCCTTCACTAGTGGTGCAAGGCTGGAGAAACAGCAGTACTAGCGGCGCCTCTCCCTTTTTCGGAGACCCGGCTGTTGCACCTGACACGGATTTCCGAACTTGCCGCTGAAAATTGTCCATTACTAGCAGGCCCGGATCATTTTATCCGCAGCATTTCACATCTCTCGCAAAGTGGACCGCGTTAGCACGCCCTAGAAACAGGGGAAACCGGCTTCGCAAACTCGGCATCTGTGCTCCTTTTTTTTTCATGAACGAATGCACGTGAACTCACGAGTAGAAGAGCACGCGAAAGATCACGCCAGGAACGCTGGGCGAAGTGTTCTTAAGGCCGAGCTGGCCAGCACCGGGTGCTCCTGACGAGGCGCGCGCCCCCACGCACTCGGTATTTTTTTTTTTGTAATATTTTTTGCCAGAATTCCTCACGTGGTGGAAGCCCACGCGCAAGCCTGGCCGACGCCGGGCGCTTCTCACGAAGCACAGGCTCCCGGGAGCTCGGTCTTCATTGGTCGTATTTTTTTCCGGTACCGCTATAGGGCGAAACTACAAGCTTAAACAGCGCTGCTGTTAAAATAAGCTCATACCTTTATAATGACCTCACTAATAATCCCACCTGTATAAAGCCAAAATAACCCCACTTCAGCAGTCAGCGCGAGATTCTCAGCCAATGTGGAAGAGTGTTCTTGTTGGTGATTTACCTACAACCCACCAGGGCTGCACTGGGTCGGACGTAACTAGGCAGCATCGATTTAACTAGGCCGCATCAATTTACCAGTCCTAGAAAGTCAGAGGGCAGACCGAGGACTGCCTCCGGACCGAAAGTAGCAAAAAGAGTACTTACATGGGTATATGAAAAAGTCTAGCGCCGCATAGCGTCCTGGGCAATACGCGTACAATCCGGTACTTATTATCGAGATTCACCAGTGCTGTTTATGAATTATCACCACGTGTTGTAAAATGGACCACTGCAATAACATTGCGTAGCTTACGTAGGGCGTGACTGTACATTGGTTCCGTCAGAGGTAACGTTTTAAAGTTCTAGGGCTACTTAAACTCAGAAATTCTAGTCTGTCTGTCTGCGACTGGATTCAGCCACCCGGCCAAAGTAAAACAAAAGCGGCGCAATAGTCTTCTATACCCACAGCCAAGTCAAAACGTCCAAGTCCGGTATCAGTGTCCATATTTGTTAACATTGTTGAACAAGAACCACACATTACACAAATATGAGGCAGAAAATCAATACATAAGTGATATTTGCAGTGTTTCTTTACTAAAAAATTCATGAATGCTTGGTTTTTGCGACAGCAGATGAAATACTACATCAACGGCAGAAAACCGTTGCCTGCTATTTCCCGTTGCCTGATAGCTTCTGGCGGCATTTAAGAAATCAAATGGCAACTGTTACGAAAGGTTCCACTAGGTAGGATCCACGTTTCGCTTGAAACGCTGCTGGAGTAGGGCAACGTGGTTCGATAAACGTTGCAGTAGGATGCCTCAATTAAGGCGCGTCTCCGCCGTATGGTAGCACTGGCATCGTGACACCCGACTTGGAGCAGTGGAACGCGGTAGATTTACATAGACTTCAGCAAACCTCTAGCGTGTTATCTTGGGAGCAACCAGATGAGAGAGGAACAGCATGAGAGGTGAGCTGGAAAGAGAAGGGAGGCATTTATTTGGCAGGGGAACCAGTCGACTGTCGTCTTTCGTCGACATTTGCAATGAAAGGAGAAGATACGCAGCTGAAAGCAGCAGACACGAGCATATTTTTTTACTCGACCTTACGTCGAACGTAACTTTTTCCTTCCTTGCTCGTCAGACCTGACTAATTTCTTACAGTGGATTACACCGGTTGTAACTTGGTTACGCCGGACGTAAATCTCATTTTCGTTTTGCGGTCCGTCGGACTTAACTCTAGGCACTGCGTTCTTTTAATATCACGACGATACCACCATGGCTTAGGGAATGACATCCCAGAGCCCGGAAGCAGTGGCGTTGCTGGCTGAACTTGCACCCGGGGACCAGAAAATTTGGCACCCCCCCCCCCCCCCCATCCACAGAGAAGACGCGATTGTTAAAATAATATTACTGTTATTGATGCTATTTTTGTTATTACTAACATTAATCAACAGGAGAATGCATATTATAAAACATGAAACGCGAAATGAAGTGCAAGGTTGCACATGATGTTTGGGGTATATCTATGAACAGCGGGCAATATATGAGAAAATGAAGCAGCAAAATAAGAAGCCGCGTAGTATCTATGCAAACTAAACTATAATAGTTGTACGATCTGGATTTAGAGAACCCCAGGAGCTGACATGTGGTGGAAATCACGAATACCGACTTTTCAGAGAATAATATTCATTGCGATTCCTTTCTTTATCAAGGTAAGCCTTTAGGCGCAACAACGTTGAAGGCGGTAAACAGTACGAAGCCGACTTTCTGAGCAAGAGGTTTGAAAGTACGCATCATTGTAGCATTTGATATCTGCATTGTATTGTATTGTATATCTGTGTATTGCATATCTGTGCGAGCAACGTGGACTTCTAGTCTTGCAGATCCCTCCCCGACCTGCCCCTATTGCTCTGCCCCTGTTGCTGAGGCGACATTGCAGCACTTGCTGGGGACGTGTCCAGGGCTTTAACCAGCCCGAGCTCGATACATGGGGGCCACAGGACATCGCCCAGGCCGCCCTCCCGATATTCATCGGTGGACGCACGGCCCCCTCTACAAGAACCTGTTGGAATTCCTTTCGGTAACTGGACTGTATAGTTTCCTGTAGTACCCCGCATCATTGCGGTTTTTTTTCTTTACTTATGTGTCGTACTCTGTCTTGTTTTGTCCATTGTTTCCTTGTTAGTTATGCCCTGTGGCAAAACGACGCAATAAAAAAAAAGTTTCACTTGGCATTGAAACTTTAACAAGAAATGTCTGCACTTACCTAAATGACACGGCACCGAAAAAAAATATTACTGTGGCCTAAATCAAACAGATTACTGCAGCAAATAAAACAAATGCACCGGCGTCCGTTGGTCTTAGCGGTTAATGAATAGCTTTTTGGTGGTATTGTGTAAAAGCATAGAGAGCTCGTATGTCACTACCGCAAGATTACAAACGCTAACTGCTTGATAGCAATGGAATTGGGCATGTTTCAAGTTACAACGTTGGATGTGCGAAATCTCCCTGCGTAATGGAGATTTTAAAAACATGTAGAAACTTGTCTTGACCCCTAAAATAAAAAAACAAAACAAAAGGGTAACGGGAGGGCAATGGAAACAAAGTATGATATATCGTCGAACGAACGCCAAAAGCGACCTGTTTGTTCTCCGTGGGTCTTTATTTCTTCAAAAATTTTGTGTAATAACGTCAAAATTTGCATTCACGTACTTCCTTTCTATTGAAAGTTTTGTCAGGTTAGAATCGCCAGTCATCTTTGATCGCAGTGTAGGTTTTCTTAACTTTACTTTACGGATACTTCTGTCGCGTGGTGCAACCGACGCCAATATGGTTGAAATAATCGAGATAACGTTTAGGTTCGACAGACTATCAAAACATCTCAGTTAGATACATACTACGGGAAGAATGGTAAGGGCTTCAGGTTTGATTGATTTTGATGCATATCATTGGGTTCGAGTAGTCTCAGTAATCGCGAATCTCCAACGTCATGTCTTCCCCACAAACCTCGCCTCTTGACCTCTGCGAACTAATCAAAATTGGGAAGCGTTGTCTAACTGAAAATGTGGATCGCAAAAAAGAGATACGTTTTCTCCGTTTCTTCCGAGGTAACGCGGATATTAAAAGAAATGTTCGCCGTTTCTGCCGCGGAGAAAAAGTTACAAATACAGCGGAAACGATGGCGCGAACAAAAAGGTATCAGGCCGATACACGAAATAATTTGCATATGTACGGCCTTCGCGACGATAAATTAGTTTTTGTGACCCCAAGTGGCAGACTTCCTGTTTAGAAATGGAAAAACGGTCGCACATTCTCGGACTAAACGAGGTATATGAAATGCCTGAAATAAAGGCAAATTAGTTGTCGGAGACCTCCTCTCTCCCCTCTCTCGTACTCACCGTGCGCCGCTACTACCGACCGCTCACGAACTCTGGAAAGAGTGCTGTGTGTGTCTGTGACGTTCGTGTCGCGCGCACAATCGAGAGGGAACGCTTGTTTGACCGTTGGCGCTTTGGGTATAAATAAGACCCCCCCAAGCGCTGTAGTTCATTCCTGTTAGAGCAGTGAATCAATGCTGTCACTCTGCTCGAGTCGCCCGTCGGGGCATTTTTCACGCCTGGCTTCGGCTCATCTCTCGCCTGGTCTTCTGGTCTTCTTCAAGGCAGCAATATTGGCTGGCTGCTCGCTTCACCCCGCTACCACACGCATGTCGGAGGCGACGGAGCTCGGCTCGGGTACGCCTTCCCGTATGCAACAACTGGTTGGCAGCGGTCGGATGGGAACTTCGTAACTCCCGGAGCCAGCGGTGCGAGATCCAACACCACGGACGTCGAAGCGGCTTCGGACTTCGCAGGATTCACGGTGGTCAATGGTGAGTGCGGGACTTTTCTTCACTGAGTTTTACCAGGCTTCTGAGGATAGCTGGTAGGGCGTGTGTTTTTGTCGCGTGGGTTATTCACGCAAAGCAATTTTTGGAGCAGTGGGAAAACAGTACTCTAGACCGGCCTTGCGCTGCTGAGCACAAGGTCGTGGGTTCGATTCCCGGCCGCGGCGGCCGCTTTTCTGATGGAGGCGAAAAGCAAAAATGCCCGTGTGTACGAGATTTCGGCGCACGTTAAAGATCCCCAGGTGGTCAAAATTAATCCGGAGCCCTCCACTACGGCGCGCCTCATCGCCTGCATTGCGTCGGCGCGTTAAACTCTACAATCAATCAATCTCTAGACCGGCCATGAATTTGAAAGTGTTGAAAGAACCGGAGTTGTTCGAGCTTGCAAAGGAGTTGCGCTTGGATGTTTTCAGAGCTGATACAGGCTATACTCGCTGTTGGGACTGAAGATGATGAGCTGTCGGTATGCATTGAGCTGATCAATGGCAGGGAGACCACTAAACGTCAGGCTGCAGAGGCAGAGGCTGAGCGCATCTGGCAAGGAGAAAAGGCAAGATCTTAAGAAAGCGAGAGTGGGAGCGACAGCATGGGCTGGAAATGAAGCTTCCAGAGGTAGAGGCGCCTCTATCTGGGCGTGAGAGTGACAGCAGCGTGTAGTATGCGGCGACTGAGCGACCTACGTTGCGAATGAGTGACCTAATGCGACCCTTAGATCGGTCTTTTTTGTAGGGGGGGGGGGGGGGAGGCCAATTTCTAGCGTACGTGCGAGAAGGTCCAGTTTAGCCGACACACATGGCCCCAAAAGCTGCTTACGCTTTTGCCAGGTGAGGCATCCGACATGATGGCCCGCTTGCCAAAGGAGGAGGCGGAGGACTACGAGAAAGTCAAGTCGAGCCTCCTGCGTAAGTACAGCCTGTCGGCAGAGGCGTTTCCCCAGAAATTCCGTGAAACCGAGAAAGCTAAGGGCGAGTAGTACTCGGACTTCGCCTAGAAGCTGAGGGCTAACATGGAAGAGCGGCTCAAAGAGGCAAAGGCTTTCGGAGAGCACGACAAGGTAGTTGAGCGCTTCGGTTTCTAGCAGTTTTACCGCCGTCTACCAGAAAACCTGATACTTTTTTTTGAGTGCAAGACAGGCCAGGGGTAAATACTGTGGATCATTATCACTGTCTCCTTAATAGGGCGCACTGTCAGAAGATATGGGGAATCGTCTCAGGAGAACCAACAAACCCCACCGAATCCACAGGGCACAGGTGAAAAAGGGGGTGGCCGTCTGATGTGCGGCTTTCGCCGACCAGAGCGGCAAGAATGAGCAAGAGCCTTGCACGAAAACAGCACAAAGACTTATATTTAGACAGGCAAAATACTGCACAAACACGAGGTAACGAATCGATAATGACAGACAACTTAGATCGAATTCAAATGCAAGAAACAGTTCAAAATTAGACAAAATGATACAAACAGGAGCGTTAACAAATGAATATTACGAAGCGGAGTAGTTAACTAAAAGGGAAAAAAACGAACAGTTCGATGCATATGAGAGTCAGAGTCCCACAATATTCACCGACCGGGCCGGACGATGCACCGCTGTCGGAGGCGATTCGGCTACCTGGGAAGCGTGGATTCGTTGTAGGCCAGGCCGTCCGAGACGATCACGGTGATTCGAGGACCGGGAGTACGTTGGAGTCCTCCAGGGCGCGGTTCGCCGACGGTGTGATGCACAAACTGGCAGGTGCCGTTGTCACATCACGACGACGTACAAACGTGGCTGGTTTGCTTAGGCGCGGCTTCTCTTTTTATAACCGCGCCCGGGGCAGAGAGAGAGGGCACAAAGCACAACGCGCCCGCCGCCGTCAGTGAATAACTTCCCTCTTTCTCCCTTCTAGAATCATCGGAGCGCTTTAGCACTGGCAAGGCCACGCATGCCTCCTCGAGAGTGCTCGAAGCTTCGGTGTAAGCTGAGAGGCGGAGCTTTTATTTTGGTATTTTCTTGCCGGCGAGCCGGCGAGTGGTCGTGTTACCGCCTCTCCGTTCGAGAAAGTTCCAGCAATGCCTCGGGGCGAATAGAATCGAACTGAATGAATCGGACGACTTTAACACGAATTAGGCGCTGTGCAAAAAAAAAAATATACGGTATTTTTAGACGTCGTACGCTCGAGTTTGTGACAATCATGCAGCTCAG
Source organism: Haemaphysalis longicornis (assembly GCF_048455015.1). Classification (NCBI taxonomy): domain Eukaryota; kingdom Metazoa; phylum Arthropoda; class Arachnida; order Ixodida; family Ixodidae; genus Haemaphysalis; species Haemaphysalis longicornis. The sequence goes on from NW_027526203.1 coordinate 203,111,485, forward strand.
CTAGCCGACGAGTTCGTCGCACGTCGAGGTGCGCAGGGGCCGAAAGATGGCCAAAAAGAGTTCAGGCCGAGGCCTGATAAGTCAGGGCCGAAAGGCAGAGCTCCCCGGGAAGACGGTGGAGCTAGCAAAGTCGTTTTTTAGGGTGGTGAAACCGACCGGGAAAATGAAAAGAGCGCAGGTGCCGAGGACCAGCTCCAAAAAAAGCTTTTGAAGCGCGCAAACAGGCTGCGTGTTAGAACAACGGCGAGACGGGGCATTTCGCTGCGAGTTGCACGAAAGGCAAACTCGTCTTTCTAGTTCTAGACCAGAGTGAGGACAGCAGGCAGTTTCTGGAGCCGTATGTACGTGAGCTAGTCGTCAACGGTAAGCCGCGCCGAGTTCTTCGCGACTCCGCGGCGACGGTGGACATGATCCACCCTTCGTACGTTGAACCGGATCAGCTGACGGGACAAAGTGTTTGGTTGAAGCAGGCCGTAGCAGCACGAAACGTGCACCTGCCGGTTGCTACGGTCAGCATCGCAGGTCCGCTGGGTGAACTTGTCACGCAGGCGGCAGTATCCCCACAACTTCTTCCGGAACACAGGTACGTACTCTCGAACAGGTCGGATGAGCTGTCTCGCGACAAGCGGTACAATTTCGAGAAACTTCCGAGGAAAGAATCAGCTGAGCTTGCTGAGAAGAGCTCAGGTAAGGATAGTGTCGCCACCTCTGAGAGGAATGGCGAGACTCAGAAAGATAGCCAGGATAGTGCGTTTCCGGAGGCTCAGGACAGATAGCAGCGTAAGTCCACTGTGTGTAGGGCCCCGAGCCTGCAGCAGCGCAGCAGGGTTGCATGGAGCGTTCCAGGAACGGTGCTCGTCGCTCGATCCGTGGAAGCCCAGCGCCTATCAACGGCAGAGTAGTCCTCACATGCTGTGGCCCCCACTCCCGACACCTCGAAGACCCCAACGTGTGCGTCGAGTGAGTGTGCGACCTCTTTATGGACTATTCATACCGACGAAGTCGTCACACGGAGGAACACTGCTAAGCCTAACGCATTGCCTCGGCGCGGCCGGCCGCCGTGGCTGCCCCGTCAGCCCCCAGCCAGCCCCCGCCGACAACAATGAAACCCACCGACACACGACGCCCACCAACCTCAAACGGTCGCCCGCTGGGTTCGGACCGGGAAGAACAACTCGAAGAAAATAACATGGACTTCCAGGAACACGTGGCATCAACCAAATCGACGTATCCTGGTGACACAGCGAATGCTACTGGCCAGCCGGTAGAGCCGGACGACGACGCAAGCTGGACCCAAGCCATCAGCCGTCGTACCAAACAGAGGCTGCTAAAAGAAACCCGTCTCCGCACCGTAACCAACGCTACCATCGGAAACGCCACGAAGGCAAGTACCCTCGGTACGTTGCCCATTAAACCTACCGAGCGGAAGAGCAGACCACGCACGAGGCTGCCCCCACTGCCAAAGGATGATGTAAAAATAATTATCAGGCCGAAGCAAGGACTGTCAATAAAAGACCACTCAACGGTAGAAATTACCCAAGCAATAGCAAGAGCGTGTGGAAATAAGACGCAAAGCCTGCATGACCTAATTATCAGACCACGCCTATAGGATCGAATATTCTTATACTCAGTACCTCCAACATGGAGGCGGCCAACGAGCTACGAAAAATACGAAGCATAACGCTTAGAGAGGCCGTGTATGAAGTCACTGCATATGTGGCCTTCTCGGAAAACGAAGTGAGAGGCGGGGTGCATGGATTCCCGCCAAATACTTCCTCGGAAGAGTTAATGCAAGGCATCCGAATCCGCACGCTCGATGCTAAGCTCATTCACGCCCGAATGTTGGGACAAACAAAAACAGCTCTGCTTACCTTCGAAGGAACAACAGTACCACGGGCGGTTTACTTTTACGGAGGAGAGATGCCCTGCTACCTTTACCGATCGACTCGACAATACTGCCAGATCTGCATGACGGCAGGGCACAGAGCCGACGTCTGCCCAACGCCAAATACACGCAAATGTCGAACGTGCGGAATAGTGAACCCAATCGAAAACCACCCCTGCACACCAAAATGTGCTCTTTGCAAGGAAAGCCACGTCACCGGAGCAAAAGAATGGCGTCAAAAACTGCGGAAGGCCCGGATACCACCGGGCAATCAAAGCAGAAAACAACTCAGACCACGCTGGTTCAGCAGTGATTGGCCTACCCCAGAGGAGGCTGCAGGAACTGGTCAACAACGTAAGAGAAGCCAATCACGCCAACCTCGAAAAGATGAGGCCAAAATTGCCGAAAACCAAGGCAAAGGAAGACAAAAAAGACCAGAGAAGCCCTCTTCTGACCAACAACCCGACAGGACGAACACCAAACAAAAGGCAAAGTCAACACAGGAAGGAACAAACATGGGCAGCTGTTGCCACAACACTTCAAGTAACAAACAGCAAAATCGACAAAGTCCAAGCACATCAAGCTCGAATAATTCAAGAACTTCGCGAACAGGTGGCGCAACAAAACCTAGAAATAACGCGACTGAAACACCAACTTCTGGCTGCACAGGCCAAAGAACGCCGACAGGAACAGGTGCTGGCACTCCCCGTTATAACTCAATCGGCACTGCAAGACCCCAGTGGACTACGCGAGTACTTGCTCCAAATGCAAAAAACGCTCCTGACGAGGATGGCGTATATACAGAATAACTTAGCCATTCGACCCCTTAAAAGACTGACCTCGGGGAAACGAAAGCAGCAAACACCGGATCAGCAACACGAGAAATCCATGGCCCTAGAAGAAGACTCCCACCTAACTGACACCGACACTTCCGACGCTGACCAGACGGAGGAGTAAGAAGCGCGCAAACCCGACCGGCTACGACCATAGAGTTTCTTACAATATAACTAGAGGGGAAACTGGCGCTGCGATCGTACGCCTCAATGGGCGTGATGGGTAATTGTGGATTCGGATTGGCGCTCGATGGCTTGCGGAAGTTACTATGGATTGAATCGTGCAGTCAGTTTCGTTTTCGTTTTTGTTTTGTTTTGTAACCTTTGTGCTTTTGTGACAGCCATGTGCGGCCAGTGGGGCCTGTTCCGAACATGGCGGTGGGAAAAGCTTTAGAAAAAGCGTTGGGAAATCCCTTTGAACCATGGAGAGAATCTGTTCGTTAACTAAACCTGCCGTTCAGGAGAGTTTTTATTGATTCATTGCCGACCGAATGAGCACGGAAAAGGCCAGACGACAACGGACAGGGGTGGTAACGTAGGGCATTGAGCGGCGCTGTGCCGTCGAGTGTTCTCCCTTCTCGTTCTTGTCTTTTTCGTGCAGGCTTTGTCTGCAGTGGTTGTGTTCGTGCAACAAATCGCTTACGGGGCCTGCCCGCGTATTTCACGTGGTAAAGGCGTATGATTTCTGCTTCGCCTGACGAAACTACACAAGGTAAGCTACCCTGCTGGCATTCTTTAACACTCTGGTTGAAGCAGTACGCTCGCATTAGTACAATCGCATTAGTACCATCGTACATGCGAGCACAATTAGTAGAACTATGCTCGCATTAGTACAATTACAAGAGGTTGCTGGCATGGTCCTAACCTATCCTAAAAACGTTCTCGTCATACGGAACTTCGTATTCTGTGCGCGAAACATAACCAAGTTTGTGAGTTAACGTTTGCAAAGAAGAAATAAAATAAATCCAGCGCCTGCAAACAAGCGTCGCGCCTGTAATACCTTCACTTGTTTATAATGAACCGAAAAAAAAATTACAAGGTCAACTTTGTGCTGGTGGTTCACAATACGCGGTTTTCAGAAGAGGTTCTCAAGTTGTCCCCACGCAGAAAAAAGCACTAATGGCAAAGCGGTGCATGCAGACAGTCTCTTTTCAGACTAAAGAAAGGCCTGCACCTTTGTCGCATTGGCCGGGTGGAAACAGCGAGCAACATCGCAGTGCAGCCTATGCTGAGCGAAAAAAATGTTTATTACAATAACTAAAGGGTCAAGGCACGGGTACGGGACAATCCGTCGAACGCCGTTTCAGCGCATGCCGTTTTATCGAAGGCATGTCCGTTTCACCGAACGCCGTTTCATCGAACTGACGTCGCCCCTTTTATCGAATGCTGTCCGGAAGCTGCGCTCGCGGTAGCATTGCTGCTAGAAAAGTGCAAGTTTTCTCGTCATGAAGAGATGCATGAAGCATTACGGCTTTTTAATTTAGGGTCGCGTAAGGAAACCGCCCACTTTTCAAGTACGAGTCTTGGTCACTGCAACTTGTGACGGTTGTAGGCAACGTGAAATGAGTTGAAGTTGCTCGAAATGATGCTGCCTTTTGTGTTGTGAATACTGAAGGTCGTTGTTATTTCCTTTCTTTCAGTTTTGTGGGACTGCGTATACAGAGCAGATAATTATACAAATCATAAGAAGGCACGCATTGTTGGGACGCACTAAAATTAATCGACCAACTGCCACAAAGCAAACAAGTTTACTTTTCGAGAACGATATGAGCTGTATATGTAACGGCAATGTACAATGACCTAAACATGTACGAAAAAGCTGTAACTCTTTTTATTGAAGAGCATTTGTCCTAAATAAAACCTTTACTAGCATGTTTCTCCGGTGGTTCGGGATGTGCTTGAGGGCCTCTTCTTGACTAGCACAGCCGTCCTCTGCTTAGGCTGCTGCTGGCTACGCAGAAGTGCTTTTAGCCAGTTGTTTGTAGCTTTTTGTTCCTGTTGCAGGCAACTGAGAAACCGTCTAACGTCCGGATGTCAGATTGCAACAACTTTTGAAAACGTGAGTGCCAATCTTCTACAGATATATTTTCTCATGGCGGAAACCGAGGTGGCGCATGGGTCGCTGGTCCACACAGTCCACCGGGCAGCTCGGGAAACTCGCGTGGCTTTCCCATGTGCACCAGGATAGCAGCTCCAAGACGGCTGGCGGAAGCTCCTTCTTCAGCTGGTCAAACACTTGCCAGACAGCAAGATTTTAGCAATAAGCGCAGGAACGGCAGTCTGTTGACGTTCAGTAGAATTCTATGGTGTGGCAGGAAGGTCAAACCGCAGGTTTGTCGGGCGGAGGCCGAAAAATTGGTATCCTTTGCTAAGTGTGAGACACCTATGTAGATGGCAGTATTCAGCGAACTCATGAAAGCTATGCCACCCAAAGTGCTTGGTCCCATGCTCCAACAAAATGAATCAGTGGTTTCTTACGCATTTAAATGGTGATACCGAAACAATGAGCATGAAGATAGAAGTGCGCAAAAAATAACAATCTCATTTGTTGCGGTCTACACGACCAAAAGGCTGTGCTCTATTGTGTACGACCAAATTGGACGATCCTCGATGAAACGTCCTTCTACCAAATGGCATTCGATGAAACGGCCGCTGTGAAGTGCCGTTCGATGAATTGGCTGCAACCCTCGAGGCACCACATATGGTGTGTCAAAGGAAAAAAGCTTAGTTCTGCTCAAGAAGGAACCAAGATGACTTATATCGTTGCACTGGTGTCCTACCGAGTTAGGTGTGCTTAATAGGATGTGGCGTAACATTAGGTGACCATAATTAATATGTTTGCTGGTTATGTTCCATGTCTCCGAGACCATTCCATGTAGTAGCAAGGCCTTGGCACAGTTGGGGCATAGGCAGGATTGCAAGGTTAAAATTGGCCCACTGTGTGCATCATGAGGTGGAGTTGTAAATATGCAAATGGCCATGTTATCGCATTCTGTGGAGCTTTCTAGGTTAGTCCATGTTGTGTTTCACCAGGGCAAAAAATAGCCGCTGACATTAGAGTAAGAAAGGAAGTTATAAATATGAAATTTACCGTTGCATAACAGTTAGCCTCATTACCAATTCCAGGGAAGCCAGAAGCTGCAGTTTTGGACCCTTATAAAACATTGCTGTCCTTGTGAAACAAGGCAAACAGTTGTGGTGAAATAAGAAACCGTCACCCAAACAGTTTGTGACAAGTGCTCGTATCCGCATCGTTTTTCGTATGTTCTAGGTAAAGCCGTACTCGTGTCTTGCAGACAGTGTAACAAATTATGAGCTCAGTGTTGGCTTCTGTTCGCATCACAAATATATGTCCTGGGGTGACTACATGCAATGTGGTGTGGCACATGCAGATTTATGCAGGCAGGCCTGTAGTCTGGCAGGGAATCGTAAAGCAGGATGCAGTGGCACAGGAAGGCACAGCAAAGTGACTTGCAACTTTGTGTCGTTATTTCCAGTTAACTCCCAGCGTGCCCAGTCTCAGCATTGTGAGGTTGTGCAACGTTTGCGTATGTAATCAGTGTTTCTCTGTTTATGCTGGGGATCGCAGTGCTCTGTTTTTTTAACGTGAAAGCGCTTTATTCCTGGATACACGGAGATTTCACTGTCGTCATATCCGTCGCAGAAATGTCGCCAGTACAACGATGCAAGCGGTATGTAAAGGGTGCACCCCTGCACACAGGGTCATCTTGCAGGGAAGCAACCTTTAGTACTATAGAGAATGCGAGGGTAGATCCATCCAAATCTCCATGAGGGGAATATTCGGCTTCCACAAGTAGTAGGATTTAAGGGCAGCACAGAGGGAGTAAAGTGCACGGTCGTCGAGGCGACGAAAAGAAGGTTAGAATGCTGGTGGACGAAAAGCAGAGAGGGGAATTTTGCCTAGGACAGTTACCACCTGTAACAGGAAAAATAAGTATTGCGTGCGCAAAAAGTTTTCTGTGCCTGTGCTAAGCGCAGCGCTAGTATTAAGCGAAGAGTATAAAGCATAGGTATATTAACTTATGAGTTTTTTTTTATTTGTAAGATGCCATGGCATCACCTCGCTACAAAGGGGATACCACTATGAGTAAGCATCGTACGTTAGACTAATGGCCGATTGTTTTAGGGTTTTATATTTTAACACAAGTGTTTTATGTTGGGATACACCAACATTTCACTGACGTTATACCAGCACGGAAATGAAGCCAGTGCACTTTTGCCGAAGCAACTCGCCAGCTGGACGCTGCTCGCGAAGCACACCCACTAGACGGCCGCCGACCCGCAAATCATGCTCAGCTGCAGTTTTGCTGTCGATTTCAATTTCGTGTTTTACCGATTCCTAAGACTGAGGAATCAATCAGTTTTTGGGTGCTGGAAGCCCACAACATGTTGTATAGTGTGTGACCAACTGTGTGTTTTGTACACACTGTAAACTGTATAGTGAGCAGAGGCACAGGTTCAACCATTCAGAGGGGGACTGCCGTGAATGACAAGAGCTTGAGCAAGACGACCATGACAGGGGCCTACAAACCTTTGTCTTTACGAGTATGTTAGGAGGCATTTAATAATGTCTTCAGGTGCCCTAAAGCCGAATACGTTAGTCTAGGAAAAACATCACACTTGGTTAGGTTATTACTTCATTCAGCTTTACCCGCAATGGTGGCTCAGTGGCTAAGGCATTGTGCTGCTGAGCACGAGGACGCGAGTTCGATTAGCGGCCGCGGCGGCCGCTTTTCTGATGGATGCGGAAAGCAAAAACGCCTTTGTGTACGAGATTTCAGCGCATGTTAAAGATCCCCTGCAGTTGGTCATAATTAATCTGGAACCCTCCACCAAGGCGCGCCACATTGGCTGTGCTGCGTCGGCGCGTTAAATCCAATAATCTATCAATTTCATTCACCATTTGTGCAAATTTGGAAGCACAAGTGATATTGGCAGTGTTTTGACTAGTCCCATGCTTATGATCCCAGCTGTGCTGTAGGGGAGCTGTGAAGGGATGAAGGGGGAGCTGCGAAGGGATGAAGAGAAAGCATGCTGCTCTTGCTGGAAATTCTTACTTGTCTGTCATGGACAGACAGTGCTGTTCATGTTAAACATTTTTGTGCAGAGTGTTGCCTTGACAGCACAACCTCTTTTACATTGCGGTTGGGCTTGTGGTCCTGAACTTTCGTTGTCTTCTCGTCGCAAAGTGCTCTTTAAAGGAGTGCTGACAAGAAATATCAAAGCTGAGATAACTGTAACAGACTTCCTTTGTACATGGAGAAATCTCCCAGCAAGTTGCAACAGTAACCGTTCAGTATACACATAAGTATTAATCTTTGCACAGATGGGAAAGGTCAGAACGATGAACCTTTACACCTCGGCATCAGCATAACACATTATGGCTTGCCCCAAACTGCCATCGGCGGGGCTCCCGTGATGTAGCAAAGTCAGTGGCTGCTGTTGGTACGCGCTGCTCTGCCTTGTGGAACATGGCACAGTGTTGAGACTGCAGTCGTGCTGCCTGGGCACGTCAGCCTACGGCCGGTGTGGACGCTCTCAGTCATGCTAGCGTGCATCCAGACAGGACATGGTGCGACGAAAACAGTGACGGCAAGAATGCTGTCCTGTCATGGCAGCTGTCGCGGTGCTCAGTTTGTCAAAACCGACACTGACACAGATAAACAAACGATGCTGTAAGAAATGTTTGCACGGTGGTCGGTCATGTAATGCGTCTTTCTATATTTACTTGGTTGACAGGCAGGCACCCATCACTGTGAAAATAACTAGAAAATGCTATGCTTGTGTTCTTGTAAAGCTCTTCTTACTTATTTTATCCTACCTAGATTGTGTGCATGTACGCTGTCTACATATAGTGCGTTCCGCCAAGATTAATGTTTAACGTGGGAGGCCTTCTTGAGTGCACAGCCATTCAACTTCAACTTGAGGTCTTGGTAATGCTCATCACCTCTGTATGCTAGTTTTTCTTCAATTTAAAAACCTCTCGATCCTGAGGCTGCCCTGTAATTTTCATTTTGTGCTGGCGTTGTATGGGCACCTGAGAAAGCATACACATGAAATAAGTTGGAACGCAATCTTTAACCTGCCTGGTGGCCACATTTGTTGGTGCAAACCATTGATGTAACCGTGTACTTTTAGTGGGCATGTGTTTTTTGCTGAATTGTCCCAGACTACGTTGTCATGCCCCAGCATGACGGAGGCCTCTTTGTAAAAGGAGATATGTGGTGCAGGTGCTGTCTCTGAATTTTGTACGAGGTGACGGTGTTCAGCTGAGTTGTCAAGTTGGCACCTGTTTCCAACTACGCACACCAATGCAAGGTGAGGTCTTACGGGCAAAGTGGCTACTCATAAAAGAGTGATGTGTGCCCCCACAACACTTCACCATTTTTGGGCAGCCCAGTTAAATAACTCCCATTCAGAAAAGCTGCAGGGTGCACGTTTGGGGGGGGGTTAAGGTATGAAGAAAAGGTTTGGAAGATGTTTGATAATGTGGGGATGACGTGGACAAGGCTCTTTGATGCGGCACCTTACAGGCGACAGTGTACTGCTGTATTCACAATTTATTTACAAGTATCTAAAACTATAATGCATAACACATCACAGTTTTGGTAGAACCCACATGAAGCGGAACTATGTCCTCTCCCTCTATAACACCGAAAGCATCAGTTTTACTGTAAAAACATCGAATGCCAAGGGGGCATAACACAATAGAGTGAGGAGGACCTGTCAATTAGGTCACATTTAGCCACTCATTGCCCACAAAACAGTAGCCATAAACATATGCACACTCGTGGTATCCAGCTCACTGGTATGGGTAAACTGAATGGTTTGTAAAACCAGGCTAAAATGAACACGCACACAAAAAAACATTATAGGACGGACGAGCTCCCAGCATAGTGCACCGAACGCTCAGAGTGCATGTTATGTGCTGTCCATGAAGCGGACACCATGTAATTGCATTCAGCACCCAAAGGATACCTCTTCATTTGTTGCAGCACTCCGCATGTTTGGAAAAACCATGATAATTGTGAACCACGGAGGAACAGCTGTTTACTTATCGACAAGTTCCGACAATGAAGCAACGGTGTCTGGCGCGTGGCCATTTGACTTGTAGACACCTCGTGATGGCAAGCTGTGCTCTGAAGGCAAGGTCTGCCGTTGCTACATTTCATCGTTGACAGCATCAACCTTCATCCAGCCTAATCTGCCCTTCATTTCTGTGAAATACAGGATGGAGTCGTATATCATCGCAACTTTCGCCCAGATGGTTATGACAACGTAATCGTCATTCCTGAACAGCTGTGTGCCTGTGCTCCATCAGCTCCATATGCACCCATGGCCGGCCATCTTAGAGTGACCTGCACTTACACCCAAGTGCGACATTTTTTCTGGCCAGGACTGTACCACTCAATGCAATGTTACATATGTGCATGTTACCTGTGCCATTGTTGTTACCCCTTTTCCAAGCTACCAGCGGGCTAACTACAACCAGTTGACATTTCCGCTGAACCTTTCTGTCAAGTCAGACTGGATTTACACGGCCCTTTGTTCTTGCCTACATCTGGAATCAAAGCAATTGCAATTGGTACCAAATATGCCGCCTGCTTTGCCATCGCCTGTCCCCTCCGTACGAGCTGTGCAACCGACTAGGCGATTTTCTCCTTTACAGAGTCGTGCTTAACCACGGCGCTCCTTGGCAGCTCGTCACAGAGCGCGGTCGATACTTCCTGTCCAAATTGCTGAAATGATTTGCTCATGCTTGAATCGCCACAAGGTGGCTGCAGCTTATAACCCACAAACTAGTGGTCTCACTGAGCACTTTAAAGCTTGCTCAGGATGCATGTGTCTAGTGACCACTGAAAATGGGACCTTGCTCTGCCTTTCGTCACCTTCGCGTATAAGTCCTCCCATCGCACCATGCAGGCTTCTCACCCTTTTACCTTCTTTACGGGAGGGAACCGCCGACCATATTGTTAGATACCTTTCTGCCTCCTGACACACACCTGTGCACTGAATATGCCCGCAAAGGCCGCTACGTTTGGGCTGATGAAGAGCGTCAGCCTGCCTGTTCCGACCTTGCTGTTTTGTGAGTCGCCACCTCTATGATGAACGGCAGTGCGTCGTGCACTTTTCACACGTCCCTCATTCTACTGTGGTACCCGACTCGGCGGGTGGGACGCGCTGAGAAGCTGATTTCTCATAATGCTGGCCCTTACACAGTACTCTCTCAAGTAGCTGACGTTGCCTATGACATCATCCCCCATTGTCTCTTCCAGAACTCAACCAACACCTGGAAGTGACATTGTCCACCTCAAATCATACTACCCCCTGGATCACCTTCCTCACCCCAGCCACACATCACCGCCTCGGTGCTTTCGTTGTGGAGGAAGGTATGCCACCAGGTGGTTACCAGAACAAGCAGATTATAGCTCGGTGTCGAGAGACCATGATGCGAAGTGTGCAATCCTCCCAAAGTGGGCATGTGTCATGGTTGTGTGGGCAGCCTAACCAGCCGTCGAAGAAGAAGCTCTAGCAGACCAGTGTGTTCACAAGCTGAACGGCCTGGCTGCCCTTGCCTAAAACTGTGGTAATAATAACTTGCAGATAGAGCACTCTCAGTAAGTAGTTTGTAAATGGGTGTTTTTCATGCTTCACAAAAATGCTTTAGGCGTACCTTCTCTGCGCAACAACCCTCAAGTTACTGTAAAGCGCCTGTCTCCCTACCAACCTGAGTTCATTGGCGTTCGCGTGCTATAAGGCAGTAATTATTTGCCCTAAATAGGCAATAGCCGCGCCACGTGGGCTTCCTGATGAAACGGGGCAGGAAAATGCAATTCTGACCCGAGGCACACTCCTGCCGTCACGGTCCCAATGACGAACTTGTCTCCAGTCTCTCGAAGCATACTTTCCCAGTGAAGCACCAATGAACAGTGAATACCGCTTCCCAGGCTGCGCTGCTGACACCTTTGCACACATACTCACCCGGACAGCATAAGTGAGAAACACAGAGGCAAAGAAGTTACAGCAGCTCTCCTAAATGAGACATCAAGAACAAGTGGACCGAAACTTTACTTCAGCCGAATTTATCTTTCCAGTACTGCACGTACGTACCACCAAAATAATTGGGACGTGACTGCTAGACCCATGAAATTGCTTCGTTAATCACTCAGAAGCATAGCTCTGTAGCACACACCACTACACGTGCCGGCAATCCACGCAAACCACAACGAACCACGTGGAGTGGTGGCCGGCCAGATGCTTCACCCACCGGCCAACCAGGCTGATAGAGAACCAGTCAAGCTCCTCTGTGAGTGCTCCCCCCCCCCCCCCCCCCTATTTGCTTCCACAAGCACACACAAAGCTTGCACGCAGACTTGCCTCTCTGAACTGCTGGTAAACGTGTGGCCGGTAGGAAGACGGGTACGATGTGACTTCAGTATGTCCGTAAAAGCGGCACTCCCCGCAATTTGGGCTGCAAAATTGCCTATTTTCACTGATTGCTTGTGGCATGCATTTGCATATTTCAGCTGTCGTAAAGTGCATCGGGCAGTCTTTTTAGGCAGACTATACGGAACAGTGTTTTCAGAGGGCCGGATTTTAAGTGCAGTTGCCTTTTTAACATGGGGAAAAAAGAAAGAAAAGTTCTGATGGTTTTTCAAACAAGGCACAAACTAAGTAACTGCAGGTCACAGCAGCATATACGAGGTCATAGTAATACGTGTTAACACTGTTGCGACCGGGTGGGCCGACCTCCGTCGCCTCCGACATACGTTTGGTAGCGTGGTGTGAGGCGAGCGGCCAGCCGCTGTTGCAGCCGTGAAGAAGTCCAGAAGCCGTAGGCTAACGTTACTGTTTACTTCATAGCAAGAGGTGAGCCGAAGCCAAAGAACAATGCCCCAACGGGCGAGGTAACAGTACAGGACTCGAGCAGAGTGACAGCATTGATTCACTGCTCTAACAGGAATGATCTACAGCGCTTGGGCGGCTCGTGTTTATACCCAAAAGCGCAACGGTCAAAACAGTGTTTCCTTTAATTTGTGCACACGCTACGAACGCCACAGACACAATGCTCTTTCCTGAGTTCGTGAGCAGTCGGTAGCATCGGCGCACGTTGAGTCCGAGAGAGGAGAGAGAGGAAGGCTCCGCTGCAATCGCGGGGCCTCTGCGTCCTTGAAGCATGGTGAGACATGCCTCGCCGGGCCGGCAACCATCCAAGTTTGAAACGCGCCGAAAGCGAAGCGTCTGACCCGGGCTTTGTCGAGGCGTGAAAACATGAGTCACCGACACGGTGGGGCGTGTTTTAAAGGCGCACGTAATGGCTTTGCCGCACAGCCGAGGAGTGATGAGACGAAGTACAGCGCCGGGCTCAGTCGTAACAACACTCCTACATTGCTAACTCTGCATGAATGTTGTGCCATCACGGGCCATAAGAAGGCACCCACAAATTAACTGCTGCATGGAGCAGCCAATACGTATGCATGCACCCGCCGTGGTACCTCAATGGCTAAGGCAATTGCGCTGCTGAGCGCACATACACACGTACTATAACGTCCTCCGTCATCGTTTTTCTGAAGGAGATTAAGGAATAAAGCACCCATTTGGGTAAATTTTACCACGCTTCCAGCGCCCCAAGTGGTCACAAATAATCCTGAACCCTCTACGTCTGCCTCATAACCCAGATGTACCTTTGGTGTGCACACCCCACTTTCCACATGAAATAGTGTCACAAAAGAACTAGTACTTAACTAGGTATAAGCACTTCTGTTCGCTACAAAAACCATAGGACGTTTGCAAAGTAAGCACACTGCAGGGCAGGAGATGCCTTGTCGTTGTGTCATAAGCCATCACTCCAGTGTCACAGAGTATGGAAAAACTTCTGCACTCTGAGCCCACCATCAGGTACCTACAAATGTACCGTGGTGCAGTGCAGCAAATGCCTTGTCATAGTAACACTTTTCAACACTGGGGTACAACTGACCATAAAAACGTTTGCCCACTCAGGGCACACGCATGCAAAGGCATTTGCAATAGCTGTGATCTTTGGACAGTAGCAGCAAAACAGGAATACAAGGTGCCGTAGCACTGCAAGCCACACTCGTTCACAGTTTGGAAGAAGCCCTGCTGTTAGGCAGTTGTCGGGAATACGTCGCAATGTGCGGGGTCAATGCAAGGAACACAAGGTGCCGTAGCACTGCAAGCCACACTCGTTCACAGTTTGGAAGAAGCCCTGCTGTTAGGCAGTTGTCGGGAATACGTCGCAATGTGCGGGGTCAATACAAGGAATACAAGGTGCCGTAGCACTGCAAGCCACACTCGTTCACAGTTTGGAAGAAGCCCTGCTGTTAGGCAGTTGTCGGGAATACGTCGCAATGTGCGGGGTCAATGCAAGGAACACAAGGTGCCGTAGCACTGCAAGCCACACTCGTTCACAGTTTGGAAGAAGCCCTGCTGTTAGGCAGTTGTCGGGAATACGTCGCAATGTGCGGGGTCAATACAAGGAATACAAGGTGCCGTAGCACTGCAAGCCACACTCGTTCACAGTTTGGAAGAAGCCCTGCTGTTAGGCAGTTGTCGGGAATACGTCGCAATGTGCGGGGTCAATGCAAGGAACACAAGGTGCCGTAGCACTGCAAGCCACACTCGTTCACAGTTTGGAAGAAGCCCTGCTGTTAGGCAGTTGTCGGGAATACGTCGCAATGTGCGGGGTCAATACAAGGAATACAAGGTGCCGTAGCACTGCAAGCCACACTCGTTCACAGTTTGGAAGAAGCCCTGCTGTTAGGCAGTTGTCGGGAATACGTCGCAATGTGCGGGGTCAATGCAAGGAACACAAGGTGCCGTAGCACTGCAAGCCACACTCGTTCACAGTTTGGAAGAAGCCCTGCTGTTAGGCAGTTGTCGGGAATACGTCGCAATGTGCGGGGTCAATACAAGGAATACAAGGTGCCGTAGCACTGCAAGCCACACTCGTTCACAGTTTGGAAGAAGCCCTGCTGTTAGGCAGTTGTCGGGAATACGTCGCAATGTGCGGGGTCAATGCAAGGAACACAAGGTGCCGTAGCACTGCAAGCCACACTCGTTCACAGTTTGGAAGAAGCCCTGCTGTTAGGCAGTTGTCGGGAATACGTCGCAATGTGCGGGGTCAATACAAGGAATACAAGGTGCCGTAGCACTGCAAGCCACACTCGTTCACAGTTTGGAAGAAGCCCTGCTGTTAGGCAGTTGTCGGGAATACGTCGCAATGTGCGGGGTCAATGCAAGGAACACAAGGTGCCGTAGCACTGCAAGCCACACTCGTTCACAGTTTGGAAGAAGCCCTGCTGTTAGGCAGTTGTCGGGAATACGTCGCAATGTGCGGGGTCAATACAAGGAATACAAGGTGCCGTAGCACTGCAAGCCACACTCGTTCACAGTTTGGAAGAAGCCCTGCTGTTAGGCAGTTGTCGGGAATACGTCGCAATGTGCGGGGTCAATACAAGGAATACAAGGTGCCGTAGCACTGCAAGCCACACTCGTTCACAGTTTGGAAGAAGCCCTGCTGTTAGGCAGTTGTCGGGAATACGTCGCAATGTGCGGGGTCAATACAAGGAATACAAGGTGCCGTAGCACTGCAAGCCACACTCGTTCACAGTTTGGAAGAAGCCCTGCTGTTAGGCAGTTGTCGGGAATACGTCGCAATGTGCGGGGTCAATACAAGGAATACAAGGTGCCGTAGCACTGCAAGCCACACTCGTTCACAGTTTGGAAGAAGCCCTGCTGTTAGGCAGTTGTCGGGAATACGTCGCAATGTGCGGGGTCAATACAAGGAATACAAGGTGCCGTAGCACTGCAAGCCACACTCGTTCACAGTTTGGAAGAAGCCCTGCTGTTAGGCAGTTGTCGGGAATACGTCGCAATGTGCGGGGTCAATACAAGGAATACAAGGTGCCGTAGCACTGCAAGCCACACTCGTTCACAGTTTGGAAGAAGCCCTGCTGTTAGGCAGTTGTCGGGAATACGTCGCAATGTGCGGGGTCAATACAAGGAATACAAGGTGCCGTAGCACTGCAAGCCACACTCGTTCACAGTTTGGAAGAAGCCCTGCTGTTAGGCAGTTGTCGGGAATACGTCGCAATGTGCGGGGTCAATACAAGGAACACAAGGTGCCGTAGCACTGCAAGCCACACTCATTGACAGTTTGGAAGAAGCCCTGCTGTTAGGCAGTTGTCGGGAATACGTCGCAATGTGCGGGGTCAATACAAGGAATACAAGGTGACGTAGCACTGCAAGCCACACTCGTTCACAGTTTGGAAGAAGCCCTGCTGTTAGGCAGTTGTCGGGAATACGTCGCAATGTGCGGGGTCAATACAAGGAACACAAGGTGCCGTAGCACTGCAAGCCACACTCGTTCACAGTTTGGAAGAAGCCCTGCTGTTAGGCAGTTGTCGGGAATACGTCGCAATGTGCGGGGTCAATACAAGGAACACAAGAAATGTAAGCTGTGCCATAGCATTGCATGCGACACTTGGTCAAAGGATTGAAATGATTGTACTAATACAGGGGAAGTGGTGTACTGTACCAGTATGTCAGGTTAGCAGAGAAATCATTGTCAAGAAAACTGAAGGAGTACAAAATTGAAAGGTAAAAATACATTACGCACCAGAAAGAAATTTGTGTATGTATTCCATGAGCTAGCTCTAAGCGGACCCTATTGGTGAGCGAACAAGACACGCTTTGTTAGCATGTGGCGAAGGTATTCACCTCTGCTTTGCTGTGTCATGTGTTTAGCAAAGGACCGAAGGCGGAGCACGATGTATTTGCGCTGCACAACCTTTGTCAGATTAATAACATGGTGGGGCTCGTCGCTGTAGTGAACCATGTGTTGGAACATCGTAGCATGGGATTCGGCAAACTCACCGAACGACCGCAGCGTGAGCGCATTGACCTGCTCTTTGTGGCCAGTGATGGTGCTGTGGCGGAAAACAAGTTCAGCGGCATGAAGTGCCGCGTGCACAAAGGCGGAGGGCTCAATCAGTCCACCGTTGTCCTTCATGAGCGTCAGCAAGCTGCTGATGCTGTCCGACGTGAGCAGACCAACACACTCTGCACAGTGCAGCTGCTTGCTGGTGGTCCTGACAATGTAGCCGCCGATATATCGCACCACTTCGCTGGAGTATGTGCTCAGTGTGTGGGCGAGGTTGAGCAACTCATCGTCGTCTTGGGTGGGGGGGGCGTCCTGTTCACTGATGTCATCAGTGCGGGTGCTCTGGCTCTTGGCCAAAGCGATGCCCTCCAGCTGAGGTGTTACGTTGGCATTTTGCGAGCCAAGTGCAGCTGCGTGCACGAGAGTTTTGCGGTACGCAAGGCGGAACTGCGCTGCCGACGGGTTGTTGTTCCACCCACCTCGCTGCCTCACACAACTGAAGTACAGCTCCAGCGGGTCTTGATTTAACTTGCTCGTGCAAATGTACCTGCATGTACGCAATGTATATCACCAGTGTTAATGAAGATCACCACAGTGTGCTGCTAACTGCTTGCTTGTCTGCATTACTACACTCATCATAGGTCTAGTGCAAAATGCTTCCTGGCCTCGACGTTGCGCTGTGCGTATTATCACATGCGGGTTGTATACCTCCGCTCAAAAAAGATGAGGATTCGCAATTGTCTCATTAGCAGCACCCATCATGCAGACTAGCCATGCCCCATTGTGGTACGATCTGGCAGCATTCTCATCAATTGCGAGATGGCAAGCATAATCACCAGTGCTCAGTTGCAAAGAAGACAATGAGGGGTATCAGTAAGAGTACACACTTCTGGCGAAGACCATCTGTTTGGCTGTAGCCTAGGTGGCGAGGCAGAAGTTTGGCTAAATAAATGACGTGCACACTGGCCTTTTAGTAGCTGCCGTGTCATGTCAATATTGTAAAAGGGTATTGCTATAAAGCATAGCACATTTTAAAGGCCTGCTGCGGCGGACTTTCATCGTAGCGAAATTTATTCAGCAGATGTACCAGGAATCACCGAATCATTTTGGGACAACAATGGTAACTGTGCCGAATGCCTAGCAGATTATATAGTATCACCATTTAAAAGTAGATCTATAGCAGATGACAGAATACCGGTCTGTGTCACGTTCGATGAACCATGTGAGCGCTAAAGCTACTGCAAAACCTTTTGAACTCTGCTTTGTGAGCTGTTCCTGAAGCAATCAAGTGCGAGCTTCGAGCTTCCACCTGAGCTTCCAGCCGGAACATCTGCTTGCATCACTCATTCCTCTGTGCCATCACATCCACCCTCCCATGCAATCCATTCAATAGAGAATCACCCATTTTTGTTAATTGCGTTTGCCAGGAACGCTCATAGTGGATGAGTTGTGTCTTGTAACATGTATTTCTTTTAAGTCTGACCTCGCGGAAACTGGATTTTCACAATATCGAAATGTTCACTGCGGTGGGCCTCTACATATTATGGTAACTCACAAAAAAGAGCAAATTTTAAAGTTTGGAATACAGTAAGCCCGCATTAATTCGAACTCGGATACCTGCAAATATAGGGTAAGGCAAAACATTTTTCAGCCACGCATTTACCTCCCCTAGGCAACATGTGCATTCCCCCTTAACCTCACACGGATTTGTCGGGAGATGGCGGCTATCTCGACATGTTAATAGCGCGGACACAAGGCCAAGTCCGTTACAGGTGGCTGGTAAGGTCTCTGTTTTAAAGCTTAGCTCCTACTACACGCCAAATGCAGTCGTGAACGGTAAATTTACGTGGTCCAAGGATGATGGGCCCATTAAAGGAATGCTGTATGACAGCTACATGCTTGACAGCTGTGGTTGGTGCAGCTTTTTTAATTAGGTTGAACAGGAGCCCAGAGAGGAATGCCTACAGCAAAAAAAAAAAAAGAACACCAAGGTTCCTGTGCCTCTTTCGCAACTAGGTAGACTGTTGACTGACAATTGATGCGATGCATTGAGCAGTTCAAACATGCTTTCCTTGGGCTAGATGCGAACGTGAAACAGGCAAGCATCGTGCAGTTCTACTTTCTGAAATAATGAAAAAAACATTTTCTCTGCGAATTTTGAATTTTAACTGTTTTGCCTCTATTGCGAAATCTCCTGTGCAGTGGAGCTTTTTGTTACCAGCATTAAGTCTTACTTCAGTGACCTGGCCACACATTTCCGACATTTCACTTATACTGGAACTCTGCTTATCTGGAAATTTTCAGCGGTGTTTACAAATTTGAGTTAACACGGGGCTACTGTACATTGTTTTGCCGTGGTATTGCGGCCATGCATTTTACAATGGCGTGTATGAAGTTCTAGCACGGCACCAAACATCTCTACTTTGAGATTTTGTTGGTTCTGTAAACTGGTATCGCATGAAATGGGAAGGAGGGTAAACGGATGAGAAAATGTGTGTAAAAACAAGCAAGCTGCAAACTGTCGCATGCCTTGCCAATCTAGCAAGGCAGCAAATGTTGCCTCTGTACATAGCACATTGTTTTTGTGAAATTTGTCAAGCACAACTTGCTATTCCCCTTTTCCGCGGTTTTTTTTATTTTATTTTTTTTGTCGGTTTTTTCCTCTCAGTTGGCCAATGTGAGAAATCATAGGAGAACACAGGGGGCCAGGTCGTGCTGAAACTTGGCACTTTAGATCATTAGCAAAATTACGCTTTCGTGTGTTGGCAGGACACAAACATCATAGAACAAACCTCTGTCACCAGTTATAAAAGTGTGCACAGAGCATTCATACAATAGAAACGGTGAAACGAAATGCGTAATTGAACATTTTCTGATACCCTGATATTCTGAAGAGGAACGGTGGCTTTGGAACTGAAATTTGATGGGTCCACATTGTTGTTACACTCATTACTGTTGCATTCCAAAAAACACTGGAATGAGAAGCGGCTGAAGTGCTTGGTTTACTTCCTTGCTTTTGACGCGTTCACAAAGAACAGGCTGTGGTCACCCATCTGCACCACCACCTTGAGGCATAGTTTTTTTCTTATGCCCTCTTGTGTTAACGACTGCCAAGCACAAACTGCGACATTGGTTTTGTCCAAAGATATCGCATGCATACTGTATAGAGAGTTGCCAAGTCGTTTTTCGGTGTGACTTTTAGAACGTGGATCGCATATGGCATGGTACTAGAAGAGCTAACGAGTGCACACGAGTGCACAACATGCACCGTGGCAGTCACAACTAGCCATCTTGTTTG
Organism: Haemaphysalis longicornis; assembly: GCF_048455015.1. Taxonomy (NCBI): domain Eukaryota; kingdom Metazoa; phylum Arthropoda; class Arachnida; order Ixodida; family Ixodidae; genus Haemaphysalis; species Haemaphysalis longicornis. Next base: position 203,131,425 of record NW_027526203.1, read on the forward strand.
TGCGTAGTACAGGTGTAGCTTTCGATTGGCCTTGCTCTGCATTGCTTTTTTGTTTTCTTCTGTCCGTCATGAAGCCAGTGCAGTTTATTTGCTTGTCCACACAAAGCAACACTCTCCAGTACTGCTATGGCCACCTTTGCTTAAAGCAAAACACAGGTGCTTGTTACGAAGGATTTCAGTTCAAGACCCTCAGGAAGATAGCTGAATTTTCCAGAGCCTTGCACGGAGGCATGACTAGACATAAGGCCTCACAAGAAATTTGTGTGTGGGAATGTGTTTGTGTCTTAGACATGCACCTTGAATGTTTCCCCTTCTCCCCCCCCCCCCCCCCCCCTCTTCTTTTTACCTGCAGAGCTCAGCGATGAAGAGTGTCGATGCTAGCTGGCACACACCCTTCAAGGTGAATGCAAGGGAAATGACGGACATCCGTCTGCCGTCGTGCACCACCAGCTTCCCGGTTTTCAGTGCCAGGCCCATGAGGTCCCTCCCTGCAGCCTCCATCGTCTCCCTCTGACAGTCAAAGGTGCTTGGCCGAAGTGGGGCCTTGAAGCCCTTCGCAACGGGATTGCTGGAGTTGAGTGCGTCGAAGGCCCTGAATAAGGGAAGGTAATTGTTGTAATTACACTAGCTGTGATTTTGGTCGAAGACCACTAATAAAGTGGTGTGCTATGGGCTAGCAGAAAGCCATAATTATTGTGCTAATTGTGAAGAAAATTTTCATGTGTAATGGTAGGCGTGAAACGTGTTTAACACCCATACAGACATATGCATAGAAAGGAAAAATATTTAAGAATGGTGAATGTCGACTTGCAGAGCAGAGCCTTTTGATTCTAATCATGCGACCGCTACTCAAGAATGCCAAGCCTGGCGATTTGTTGCCAAACTGTTGCCTTTTCGAGGTTCACGCCAGCCGAAGTTTCAGAGTAGCGACTTGGCTACTTTCTGGCTCCTTGGAGTATTTATGATTTCGTATATTTACGGGCACTTCCGCCGCCCCAGTAATAAAAAAAAGGCCTTGCATGGCCTTTCAGTGCATTCCTGGTGAGACAAACTGAACAAATGGAACAACAAACGAGTAGGGCACACGGCGGTGATCTGGCCGTCTAGATTAGGGTCCAATGAATCAGTTACTCGGGTACACCACCGTACAGCGCTACTTACCAGCAAAGAAATCAAAATTTTCCTTGGTCCTGATAGTATCCGGCTCCTGGTGTTGCATGCATAGCTTGAAAGCCTTCAAGCAACGCTGCCGGTTTGCCCTGTCATGCTACAGTAGTTTACACAAACTTGACATTTCATGCACAACGATGGGGAGTGCCTATTAATAGTCACAGGAATGTAAAGAAGCATTTAAAGTGGTAAAACATGCCTTGCAGCAAAGACCCCTTTTTGGGCATTCATAATTTTTTAATGCTTTACCCAAATGTGCATATTCTACCTTTTCTGTAGGCAGTAAGCACCCGCTGTCGATTTGTAGAACCACAGGAAATGAATAAATTTTGTGATATGTTACTCTACTTCCTGGTATTCCTACATTTTTTTTTCATTACGGTAATCTGGAAGTACTTACTAGCATGGCCTTGTTGCAAATGGTGTCTTTTCTGGTTCCTTTTCGAACATGTGCTCTAAGGTGGTGACTTTCTTAGCTACTTTTGTCAGTTTCCTTGCGACTTTTCCTTCTGAGGACCTGGCAACCCCGCCAGTACTTAGCCCAGTTTTTGCATCCTGTCTGCAGCTACTTAGCGTGACGGTTTTTGAAATCAAGCATCCTTGTTGGGCAGCACACGATAAGAATTAAGCACGATCACTCGCTGGGATGTACAAAGACAGCAGTTAATGTAACAAAAAGTGCATTGAATTTTGTCACAATACTGCTGATGGTACACGTGTTAATTCCAAATAGGCATTCTTTATTGCCTTAGCATCCACGAGGTACATAATTATCGTCGGCATATTCAGGGGTGAGACAGCTGCGCATATTGCGCAGATTTGATAAAAATTTGTTTTCCTGCGCCAGGCTGCTCCAAAAGCTTGAAAATCGCAAAAATTGCGCCAAACTGCTCCAAAACAGTCTGAGAGCCAAGGATTTTAACACACCCGTCAGTTCCAGTGCGGAAAAATGCTTACTGACGGCATAATTTTCCAGCACCCCCAAGGTGATGCTGTTTGTAAATTTTCAATTGATTGATCATTCCATGAAAAACCTGCCTAAAATTGTCCCCGAGGTATTTTTTTTTCTAAAGTCACAATTTCGGGTTGCACATGTTATATTCTGTGCGTTTTTAAAATTTTCCCATTGAAAACCATTGCAAAGTCCTGTAGAAAAAACGCTTAGGTGTACGTAGGTGTCAAACCGCTTGTGCAAGTTCATGAAAAAACGGCAATTTTTGGAGCGCCGTATCTCCGGAACGACGTTACTGGGCACCGCCACCTTGGCGTGATGAAGATATGAAAACATGGCCTCCGGGTGAAGCAGTTCCTTGTGGTTCAGGCAGAGCGCTCTTCGCCAATTTCTTGGTTTTAGTTATGGGAGTGGCTGGGTTTACATTTAGTCATTTGATCGGTTGCTGGAAGGGGCGCGACTCAAAAGACGGGAGCTCATCAAAAACAACATGGCGCCCGTAAATTCGCCGTGTTTCGGCCTTGAGTGTGAGGCCAGTACGTGCTTGAAGTGAAATTTTAGACTCATTGCGGTGCTATAAAACACTGAGTTATTGATTGGGCTTGCGGACTTGCGAGCGACGGGAATGGGACGATCGATGCTGCAGCAGTGGCGACACAGGCTACATAGTCGCGAAATGTTCAAGCAGTCTTCGATAGCGGGACGGGCTATTACTGCACACTAGTAATAATGGTTCATTTATCTGAAGTGAAATTTATTGCCAAAAGAAGGGAGGTGGATAAACATACCAACGTTACTCAAATCATGATTGTAGTGAACATGCACCTTGGGGATTGAAATGGGAGGGCTGATGGGGTGCGACGACTGTGACCTCGCTTTGGCCGTGGCTCTACACTTGTGCATAAAGACGAGTCTGCATAGGATTACAAAAGTAACAACTTTGGCATTCACATGATAATGAAAATACGATACGATCGCTTAGTTTTTCAATTCGATACTATCAATGGAACTCCACGCTATGCATGCATAGAGCCTAAGAATTAAAAAATGGCTAGTAAAAAGGTAGTGCAGTTTGCACCTTGTGATACTCTGGTAGAAAAAACTTTATTGAAAGGCTGTTTCAGTGTTATGTACGTTCAAAATCTATTAAAAAGTGCACTTTTCACCCGTGAGTTGCCAAAAATTTGATTTTTTTGGCTCCTAAGGTGATATAATAAATGTCATTCTTCTGCTCCAAATCAAGGTTCTGCTCCAAAATCGATATTTCGCTGCTCCAAAAACTGCTCCCAAATCTGATTTGGCTGTCTCACCCCTGCATATATTATGTGCAGTGCCATAGGCAAACCGCTCCTCTTGCTTTCGCACTGCTTCCATTGCTTGTTGTCCAGATTCATTCATTGCTCTAGCATTTTCTTTTCTCCTCCCTTCAGCAAAATTGATGCTTTCCCTTGCCTCAAGCCCTGTCTCTCAGTGGCCATTCCGTTACTGAAATTGTCTGTCTGTCGCCAGTCCTCGGCACTGCATGGCTCGCCCAGCTTGGCTCCTCGTACTTGACGGTTGCATGCCTGCCACCGAAGTTTGTTCCCTAATCCATGACTCTCCATTGCTCTTTCCAGCCATTGGGTACTTCTGTCACTCTTCTTTCCATTGTTTATACGGCTTTTTTTTTTTTTTTTTTTTTTTGTTCATACTGTGTAACAAAGACTCGTATTTATTCCCCATTACTTAAAGTGCCCTTACGGTAGCATACCATTCGCTTTAGTGGCAGAAAAAGGGAATTTAGTACTTTATAGCACTTTGCACCACATATCCATCTCCGGCTGTGGGTCAACACTGAGAAATGAACGAGAGAGGGGTATTTTTATTTCGTTTTAGCTTTAGTTTAGATTTATTTATATCCAATATTATCCGTGCAACTGAGATTTCCAGGAACAGTTCCGATAGCATTTTTTGCTGACCTCTGGTCAGACAGTACAAAATGATGCTCAGTCAGCGAGGGGGAAAGTACTTTTTTTACGTGCTCATAATCATGCTTTTTCTATCTGTGATATTTTGGTGTTTGGAACAGCTACCCCAACCAAAGCAAAAAAAATTCCCCTATAGCGTATAGGCCCCTTCTGGCGCCTAGCTGGTGTTCTTACTGGTCAACCATGGCAATAAATTGAGCCGTCCCACTGCAGCTGCCGAACCCAGGCAAGCCGAGCTCTTCAGCAAATAGTAGAGCCTTGCTCACAGAGCTGCTGAAGGTCTGCGCTGCCAACTTGACCTTCATTACCTGTAAAAGGAAAACAAAATAGCATGTATGTTCTGTTCAGTTGTATGAATGTGGGGCGTCTGACCTGGCGGTAGTACTCGACATGAGCCCTGGACAGCTTGTTTGCCGCACGAAGACCTTCTTTTTCCTGCAGTTGGTGAAGTGACGTGATGTGGCTCCACTCGATAGTCTAAGGAGAGAAGCGTATAAGGTTAAGTTGCTGACCTTGTCCAGGGCACACCTATGGGGATGTTTCTTTCTTTCTCTTTTTTTGTCCCTGGCATAAAGCTTTACATGCCTTTATGTGGCGTGATGTTATTTTGCGGTGTGCAAAGAAAGCTTAGTGAAGCGTAATTGTATCAATGCATATTTTCAGTACGGTTGTTCCATAGTAATTCTTGTTCCAAGTAAGTAAGGTTGTTCCAAGTAAGTACGGTTGTTCCATAGCATTGTAATGCAAGGAGGATGTGCAATGTTATTGAGGAAAGATTTTGGTATAAAGGATTCACAGGTTTGCGATTTGTATGTGAGTAACTACACAGAAGGGCCCAGATTGTCACATGCGGTAGGCCATCACCATGCCTGTTGCCCCACTTCAAAAAAAAAAAAAAACATGCTAAAGGGTTGACCAATAAAAAACTGCAGCTGAAATACCTTGTGCGCCAACAGGTTTGTGAGTGTGGCTCTTGCTTACTTGAGCTGCTGGAAATTCCAATAATGTGATGGAAGTGGGAATATTTCTATTGCAACTCATTCATCAGTCCTTGCATAGCCACGCAGGGTTTTACGGTGGATTTCAACCCCAAAGGGGGTATACCGACAAAATGAAAGTTAGGTTTATCCTGAAGTGTGTTTTATTAGAATAATGAATCTGCTTCCACTTTTAACCCCTGAAGGGTTCATTAAACAAAAGAATTGTGTTCTAAAATGGCCAATTTTTTAATGATGTCGTATGGTTTAGTAACGGGTATAAATCAAAAAGGTATTATTTAAAACATTTTACGGCATATAATAAAGTTTCATTGGTCATTTTCCACTCCATATAATACGCTATGCCTGGGGCATATCAAATGTGTTCACAAATAAATTTCCGTGCCTCCACAAAGTAAAGGATGGGTTTCAATTGCCGCGTACATAATGCACTATTCCTCGATAGTTCACCTGGAGCTAGATGAGGCTACCATCTGTGTGGTAGCATTCAGAGCACGGCACTACGCAGAGAGCCTCCTCAGGGTCTATGCAGTACCATTCACGGAAGCTTTCTATCGTATCATAGCGGCTGTCTTCCCCTTCGGAGTCGCTGTCCGTAAAAACGTCATCGCTATCCTCTTTACTTGAAGAATCAAACACACAGCCGATATCCTCATCCCTATCGCTTTCATCATCTGAAGAAGACAGATTTTTCGCACCACAACGCTGCACGGCTGAGGCCATGTTTGTAAAATGTGCGGGAAAGAAACCACCCATTCCGCCATCTAGTGTGGAAATTCTCATTGAATACAAGCGCCAATGGTGGAATCTGTGCTGCCATCTATGTTGTAAAATAGAAAAGCACCATTTGACGAGCTGGGCTTGGCAAAAGCCTCTTGCAGCATTGAACAAGACCCGTGACGAGCACAGTTCGCCATAAGCAAAATACTGGCAACTGCTCATGCCGAGCTCAGGTCGTCGTAAGCACAAACTTCACGCAAAGACACTGCATAATAAGAAAAACAAGGAATAGGCACGTGAAACCCGAGCTACTTGGCCACACTGGAGTTAAAATGTATTATGGGCAGCTTGTTTCAAAAGGCTCAGGCCAGCAAAATCCAACGCGCGTTAAACAAAGCCTGTTAGCTTGGTGAACGAGGTATTTAACTTGAATTTAGGGCACGGTGTTTTTATATTAGTAACAATGGTCGTGTAGACAACAGAAATTAGAACTAAAACTTAAACCGGTGTACACGGCGCCCACTATGCTGACCAATGCTGTGCAGCCGCTGAGTGCGTTGGGCTTGTTCCATCGCATGAGACCGGCCAACTGACATTGATGACCCTGCCAGTTGTGTGTGCCTCCTTGTTGAGCCATGCGAAGTGTTTCATGAAACCATTACTTTCGCCCAGAGGAAAAAGTATGCCTGCTAGACATCCGTTCTGAAAGAGTGCAGACAGTGCTCTTTGCGCGGTATTTCCGTGCCATCTAGACAGGTAGACAGCAACCCTCCTAATAAAAAAACACAGTTTGCCCATAACGGCCACCTTGGCCAACACGCTAAGTTTGTTTTAGGTACCTGCCCATTCTACATCATTGCTTCTGTTACGGAACATATGACACAGTGGGAGAAGGGAAATTTCTGTTTTAACTGTTTAATTTTTCAGTGAGGGAAACATCGTTTGCTGCTGATAATATGTTGAGCGCAGGGTACTATGAAAGCCAAATCATTGAAATAACACAATCTTGCTTTTTGCCGTTATGGCCCCCTCAAAAAGACCCCATGAATTCGACATGCATTACTTCAGTGGCTGCTGTTCGCACCTTTAAAAAAAGTATCTAGGCAGTTTTAGTCAAACATGAGTGCCAACTGGACATATGGATGCTAGTGTGCTTTTTGCAGTTGCTCATATGTGATTGCACCGAGAAAGTATGGTGGGACGACTTTATTGAATTTCTCTTGCAAACGTATAAATGCTTGGGCACAAAAACTCCATAACGAGGCTCGGTCTAGCTCAGTAGTTTGCAAATAAAGTAAGTCTAGGAACCCCTACATCCCTGGGTGATTTTCCTTGTAACATCAGGTTTTGCTTTTCAGAGAAGCACACAGGTTATCTATTATTCATTTGTTTACTTTGAGCATGTCTGCCTGCATTGCTACTGTGACACAATGTATGTTTGTGTTACAGGTTTCTCAGCCCTGCATAATGTCTACCCAACAATAACGTGCAGAGAGCAGACTGTGCTGTGTGTGCCTGCTTCATATGTCTTTCTTAGTGTAGCCTATTGGGGGCTCAGGAAATAAACAATATTGTGCAAAAGCAAGTGTTTCTAGCATTTTCAGGGATAATGCAAAGCCGTGATTAATAGTAAAATAGCATGCATATGGCAAAAGTAAAAGCACTGTACAGCGCAAAACTGCTACTGCTACTTTGCGAAAGGGTTTCATTTTTGTGCACTGCCCCAGTGCAGTTTTTCCTTGCCTTTCACGACATGACATTGCTGCCCATATTTCACAGGCACCATTCGTGATTCACTCGTGTTTGTAGTAACAACCTGGGTAATGGGGACATGGTTTCGCCTGTAACAAATAGTAACAATTGGAAAAATATTTATGGAATTATGAAAGTATTTCATTTCAAAAAGACACTTGAGGTTGCCCTGTGAATATTCTCTATGTCATGTACATGCATTTCTTGCTTACTACCATTTCTTTTAAGCTGAAGTTTGTGGCCCGATGTGTAATGAAATGATGGTTCCATGCTTTTTTCTGCTTTCACCAGTGTCAGCAACCAACCTAACTAAACAGATTCTTAGAAGTTGCCATTTATCATTGAGTGTTTAGTGTCTTTGAACACAGCAGCCAAATGGGAGCCTTACTGCATCCTGTACCTGATGATCTTACCAGTGTGCCTCAAGATTGTTTACTTTTGCGCACAGTTCTAACTTGAATATAAACGTTTTGTTTACCCCATAGGTGCTGCTGAGGAGAGTTCCTTTGTCCCCCAGGAGGTTCCTCAGCAACTTCAAGCCGTGACAGGCGTCGAAGAGCAGGTGGATGGAGGCACCGTTGTTCTGCGGGTCAGGAAAACAGGGCTCCAGCTCTTCAAATGTTGTGACGTGGACACGGCAGCCAAGGAGTTTTGCCATGGCCACATTTGCGCCCAGGCAGTCACACACCACAGCCACCACAGTCAGCCCACACTCCTGGATGCACCGTATGGCTTCAAGGAGCAAGTTCTTCAGCACCTCCCCGGACAGGCCAGCATTTAAGAAGTATCCGAAAGGAAGCTTCCATGGCGCGGCCAGTCCAACGACCATGAACACAAGTGCGTCAGTGGCAAGCGGCACATCATCAGCGTCGTCAGGTGCCTGGCCATGGCCAAGGTCCACATAACCAATAAGTCGCCCGCTTGCAGCATCCAGATCACAGGCCTTTTTTATGCTCATGCCATCGAGCAAGATGGAGCACAATCGCTCCCGGGGGGAATCGTGCTGGTGTTGCAGCTTCAAATTGACCAGGGCCTCTTGTGTGAACCCAGGCCACCCACCAATGACTCGAAGCCACTCCCGGATGGATCTGGTGCTGGGCATGGGGAACATGGACCTCAGGTACTCGTACGCGTGAGGGGAATAATAGTGCAGAGTTGCTGCAAACTTCTTCATCTCCGCACTATACCTCCTGCCTCTGGGTTGCTCCCTTGCGTTTGAGCACCAGCTGTTTACAATTTCGTGTGGCAGGGCACCAAACTGCTCTAATTTTTGTTCCGCCTCTTCAGATAGCAAATTTCTGGCTTTAAGTTGTCCAATTACGGTCTGCAGGGTTTCATTTTTGTTGCTATACCGCTTTGTTTTCTCGGTGAGCAATTTAGCTTTTTTTCGGGTTTGCTGCAGTGATTCGCCCAGCCTCTTTACTTTAATTTCTAGATTTTCATTGTCCCAATAACTGTGGTCGTCGTGGCCGAGCCGGGTCCGAGATGGTTGCACTGGTGGTGTAGCTGCACCAGCCTGTGCTTTTTGAGGGGCTTCACTTGGTGAGGGTGCACTTGCTTGCACTGTGCCTGTTCGTGGTGGTTCCCAATAATCATGGTCATGCTGAATTGCTGCCCGTGATGGAGCTGCAGGTGGTAACGCTGCACTGGTGGTTGGCGGCCATGTCTCCCAGTTTGTGTGGTCCGTGGTGGCAGTGTGACTGTGGTGGCTGGGCACAGAGCATGCTCTTGCCTCTGGTGGTGAGGGCACATTTGTTGGTTGTCCCCGTGACGACACAGCACTTGTCACTGTTCCTGCATGGCATGATGGTCTCCCATTGAGTGGGCTGTCTTTGTGGCGAAGCTGTGATGATGGCACTGCGCTCAGTGTTGTGCTCAGTGCCCCTGTGCTGCATGGTGCCCAGTGGCCATCTTCCGTGTCTGGTGGTGGTGTGCTTTGTGGCTGCAGGGGAGTGGGTGACATTAGTTAAGCGTGCACAAGCCATTACCTCCTTTCCGACGTACCTCTCCGTGTGTGCCTCCTATCTGAGCAGTAGAGGGGCCATGAAGTTGAGGCTCTGCTGTATTTCCACTTGTAACACGGGGACCCTGCAAAAGTTGTGTGCCTCTTTATTGTGTGCTGCTGCCATGACATTTCTCAAAATTCTCTCACATTTGCAGGTTTGAGCTTGTTTCTTTTTTGTTTTTACCTGTCCGCTTGACCGCAGTGCGCGGGACATTGCGACAATGCAGTGTTGCCTATGGACTGACTTCAGGTCACGGCAAACTTTAATGGGTTGCAACGTTGAGCTCAGCTTGGGAAAATTACTGCTATCACTGCCCTTGCAAAATCATTTTGTGGGATGTTTGGAGAGTAGGACTGCCTTTTTTCCACCAAGGCTGGGCTAAGGTTGACGTCACCCTTTGCATCAGATGCTTTGACAGGCTCGACTGAGAGCCTAATTTTGTTTCTTGTTACAGTGCCATTTGCTTTCATGCCGGCTGAACGTGCACTCCCGACAGGGGAAATCAAGAAGGCCAGATGGCATTGTCTTGGCGCACCTTCTGGTTTGTCCCAGGAAACATTACTTCTGTCGGGCACTTCATGTGCCCTTTAGAAAAGGCCTACTCACTGCCGTGGCTTTTCGCTTTGTTATTCCCAGGCCAAAAAAACAATTGTGTCAAATGGAACCATTTGCATTTTCAAATGGTTCCATTTGAACTAATTGTGGTTTCGGCAAGTCCAAATGAACCTCCAATTGTTTTTTTTTTCTCGCCTTGGTTCACACATTGGCACACGTGCTAGTTAGTGCAAATTTGTTTCGATGAGTCAGGTGACAAGGGTGTGAGGCAGAAAACGTGTACCAGGCAGAATAGAGCACAAACTAAAAAGAATTTGACCCAATCAAGGTGTTTACATTGCTTGCAGCTCCCCAAAGTACACCAAACATGCCAATGTGTGAATAACAAAGCGAAAAGCCACGGCAGTGAGTAGGCCTTTTCTAAAGGGCACATGAAGTGCCCGACAGAAGTAATGTTTCCTGGGACAAACCAGAAGGTGCGCCAAGACAATGCCATCTGGCCTTCTTGATTTCCCCTGTCGGGAGTGCACGTTCAGCCGGCATGAAAGCAAATGGCACTGTAACAAGAAACAAAATTAGGCTCTCAGTCGAGCCTGTCAAAGCATCTGATGCAAAGGGTGACGTCAACCTTAGCCCAGCCTTGGTGGAAAATTGGCAGTCCTACTCTCCAAACATCCCACATAATGATTTTGCAAGGGCAGTGATAGCGGTAATTTTCCCAAGCTGAGCTCAACGTTGCAACCCATTAAAGTGTGACGTGACCTGAAGTCAGTCCATAGGCAACACTGCATTGTCGCAATGTCCCGCGCACTGCGGTCAAGCGGACAGGGTGCATGAACGTAAACAACCCAGCAAATTACGGGCAATTCCTGCTGATTTTCGTTATTTATCTCTTCTCTGCTTCTTCAGACTACAAACCCCCATGCTTGTCGTGCACACTTTTCGTCATCTGTTGTGGTTATTTCATAAATTGTTCTCACTAAGCTTGCAACTACACTACTACTACTGTGTGAACCCTTACATTTTTCTTACTTTACAAGCAGTCATATGAAACGTCACCGTAATGTTTGCCTTCCCTTGCTTTTGTTATTTTTTTACAAACAGGTGTCATTTTTTTCCTCTATCGTGACTGATCAAGTAGAAACCTGTAAATGTATAGCTTTTTATTTCTTTTTTGGGGGAAAGTTGTACAGTTTCCCTAAATAGTTGCTATTGTGCTGTTAAAGTGCACTTTTGCATGTTATTTCTTTTGGCCCAGCATTCAAGTAATAGTGCACTGATCCGTCTTTGTTCTTGTTTGTTAGGTCTTGTTTTTTCAACGTGTTTAAAATAATTTTACAAATGATTAATCTGTCATTAATGAGTTTGCTTTAGTTTTGTGCATGTGCTTTTCGTTAGGATAATTTTGTCTTTTCGTTGAAGAATATATACATTTTCACACTCAGGCCGTGTTATTAGGCTAGCATGAAAGGCATAATGATTTTCACTCACTATAT